>NW_027529641.1:2676630-2826683 GCF_008692635.1 Crocuta crocuta | reverse complement strand
GAAGACTGGTCCAGCTCTGCTGACAGCCCACATGACAATCCGTGGTCTGGGGTCCCGAAACGGAATATATCTTCAGCTTGAAACCTCTCGTGACTCCATCAGTGCATCCGATTTACAGTTTCATAAGATCTTGGAGATTTTAAATGATATTCCGAAATATGCTTATGCATTTTTAAAAGATTCTTTTTCTCCCATCTGAACTCTTTTAACAAAGGTATTACACTAAGTACAAAAGCTGTCGAATTTTTTCCAACCTTTTGGTTCTTTCTAAAACACAGTCATTTTGTTAGACATTGAAAATGTCTTGATTTAGTTGTCTTGCTATTTTGGGCCTGCCCTGCCCCCTGCAGTGGTAATAAGGATGGGGGTCCCTGCTGGGCCCTGAAGAATACCATTTCACGGCCGCCACAGAGCTGGCGGCTTTTATTTATGGAGCCAAGAAAATGAATGGGTATTAGTGTCCAAACATTTCAACATGCTCCCGCGGCCATGCACAAAAGGGACTGATTTGCAGCAAATTTCCACTTATTTTCCAAAAGTATTTACCTTGCCAGAGCTTGGCTGATCACTATAATGGCATAGCTGAGGGGGAAAAAATGACCATTTCAGAACCCAGTTTATATGTGTGTGTGTGTGTGTGTGTGTGTGTGTGTGTATTTCTGAACCTTAAAAGTGCTCTACTTCTTCCGAATAAAGATAATACCTTTGGTTGCTAGGCTTTTATGGATATGTGGATAAATCCAAGATACTGGGGTTTGGGGTTTGTAGTTCTCATGGTTTTAAACAGGAAAAGACTGCACATAGCCCAAAGGTAGTTCATACCAGCAGATGGAGGCTAGACATTAGAGAGCCACAGGTGCCCAAGGTCAATGTAAGTCCAACATTATTTCAGTGTCTGAAATTTGGTCCAGGAATTGAGGGCTAACATGTTCTATAGCCATATTTGACCCCAGGCTAATTGACGGGTAGGCAGTCCTGAGATGTTAAAAAACCCTTTACGTTCTTGCATTGTATGACCCATTCATGATGTCAACAAATACTAGCTAAGCACCTACTATGTGCCAGGCATTTGAAACCTGCCTCAAAGAGATGGTATGAGTCGCTTTAGATGTGGTTTCCCACACATTTGAAGGCAGCCGCTTAGGAGACCTTCCTACTTCTCCACGTATTCTCAAAACACTGTCTCTGAACAGGGCTGTTCCCTGCTATCTAACGATTGCATCATCTTCACCGCTCTGGACTTTAGTTCACCCTGCCTCGTACACAAGGGAATATCTGTTGCCCCAAATCTGCAAACCAAAATTCCTCCTCCTCAAATTCTAGCCAAAAGACCCATTCTTCCATGACCAGTCTCCAAAGTCCCTACGGTGGATGTAAAGCCTCCTTTTCTGAATTCCTTTTTCATGTTTTACTATTTTTGTGCTTATCTGTGTGCATGGGCTACTGGATAATAAAGCATCCAATGCCAGTCATGTTACCTAAGCCTTGTATGCCCTGCACATCGCAGGTGACCTCTCAAGGGGACAGTGAGAGTTCTCTATGAAAGAATCAGTTTCGGAGCGCCTGGGTGCCTCAGTTGGTTAAGCGTCTGACTTCAGCTCAGGTCATGATCTCGCGGTTTGTGGGTTCAAGCCTCGCATCGGGTTCTGTGCAGACAGCTAAGGGCCTGCAGCCTGTTTCAGATTCTGTGTCTCCCTCTCTCTCTCTGCCCCTCCCCCACTCATGCTCTGTCTCTCTCTGGCTCAAAAATAAATAAACTATTTTTAAAAAATGAATCGGTTTCCAAAATTCCATATATTCCACAGTCTTTTCCCTCCACTACACTGTCCTACTCTGCAAGGCATGAGATTTACAAGTACCAAGAGATGCATAGATTTTCTCCCAGTTCCTCTAAGATTCGTGTTTGCCTTAATACTTACATCCACTGCCCGGTGGTTGTAAATCCCTTAGGCACCCTTCACAATTGTCATCATTTTATAACTCCAACTTCTATGCAGAACAGCACAACAATCTCAAACGACTCAGGTGAATCCAGCTCTTAACTGCGAAAATGGTGCTTACAATGTAAGTACAGGAAAAGTGCAGTCAATGATAGGAACAAAACCAACAATGATTTCATCCTGGCTCATCAACTACTTGCTGTGTGACTCTGGCTGGTTACTGAATTCCCTGTACCTCAGTTTCCTCATCTGTCAAATGGGGATAATAATCATAGCTACCTCATGAGGTCACTGTTGGGATGCAGTGAGTGAACATAAATAAAACACTTAGAACACAGATTGTTAAGCCAGTGTTCACGGATATTTCATATTTGGGAAGCTATGGCTTTAGTTTACAAAAAGCATTTGTAGTTTCACTTGCAGTCTTTGAGGAAGAGATAATAAACGCCTCTGGGGCATATCTTCTTCAATCAAAGCTGCTTCAGGAAAGAATATTGTTCTGCCTGCCCATGTTACAAGATTTTTGGAATGGCTTCTTTCAGCAAATTCTGTCTCATAGGCCTCTAAAGTCCCTGGATCTCAAGGGCTTTCTAGCTGGGGCTCACTCATTGGGCCACACCCTTTTCAACCAGGTCTCCATTACAAGCTAGCAAACTGCCAAATGGCCTTACACCTTTAGATTGCCAATGGGCACTCCCTATACCAGTCAGTCGTTGGCTTTCCCAACCCACATGCTTCTCTCAGGCAACTGTGTTGGCTTCTGGCCTCTTCCATAAAGAAAGGCATCCTTCTCCCATATATTTATGAGATGGCCAGAGTTCCACGCATTTTTGTTTTGTTTTGTTATGTTTTGTTTTGTTTTACTACTAGACCAGATGGGTTATTCTAGGCTAATTGTGCCAGTTACCAGTGATGTTACACCTCTTACTTCCCCTTTCTGGCCCCAATGTTCTCCCATGTCAAATAAAGTTATTGACTCAGAGAATTATGCCCAAAGAGCTTTCAAACTGAACATTGACTCGTCTTAAGAATTCATCTTCAGGGAGTAAGATACTCAGTCCTGGGAAACTTCCCTCTAAGTCTTCATAAATCAGAAGTGGGGCTGTCCTTACAGAAGACCTCTTACACTAATCACCAATATCCTGATCAGGCAAGTCTTCCTAGCTGCCTTCTGTGTTTGTGGGTTGGTCATGACACATTTGGTCAACCAGTCACCAATGTCCAGTATGCCAAGTCATCTCGATGCCCACTTTCCCCTCTTGAGATGAAGCACTATCTCTGACAGAGCCTGATAAGAAACTTGTTCTGCTGAGCGAAATAAGTCAGGCAGAGAAGGACAAATACCATATGTTTGCATGTATAGGAGGATTAGGAGGAACTTAACTGAGGACCATGGGGGAGAAGAAGGGGGGGGAATGGTGGGGGAAAGGGAGAGAGGCAAACCATGAGAGACTCTTGAATGCTGGGAACAAACTGAGGACTGATGGGTGTGGTGGGGAGGGGGGAAATGGGCATGGAAGAGGGCGCTTGTGGGGATGAACACTGGGTGTTATATAGAAACGAACTTGACAATAAACTATTTGTTGTTGTTGTTTTTAATTTTTTTTTAATGTTTTATTTATTTCTAGGAGAGAGAGAGAGACAGCGTGAGCAGGGGAGGGTCAGAGAGAGAGGGAGTCACAGACTGAAACAGGCTCCAGGCTCCAAGCTGGCAGTCAGCACAGAGCCCCACGTGGGGCTCGAACCCACGAACCGCGAGATCATGACTTAAGCGAAAGTCGGACGCTTAACCGACTAAGCCACCCAGGCGCCCCGACAATAAACTATTTGTAAAAAAAAAAAAAAGAAAGAAAGAAAGAAAGAAACTTGCACACAGCCATCAAGTCACAGGGCATAGAGCTAGTAACATAACAATGAGACACAGTTTCAGCCTCAGGAAGTTCACAGGCTGGGGGCACCTGGGTGGCTCAGTCGATTAGCAACCGACCCTTGGTTTTGGCTCAGGTCATGATCTCACGTTTCGTGGTTGTCAGTGTGGAGCCTGCTTGGGATTCTCCCTCTCCCTTTCTCTGCCACTCCTCTACTCACTCTCTCTGTCTCTCTCAAAATGAATAAACTCGAAAAAAATTTTTATAAAAAGATGCTCACAGGCTAAACACAGGAAATATATAGAGAAATAGTTACTGGGGCACCCGGGTGGCTCAGTAGGTTAAGTGTCTGACATCAACTCAGGTCATGATCTGACAGTTTGGTTCATGAGTTTGAGCCCCACATCGGGCTCTGTGCCAACAGCTCTGAATCTGGAGCCTGCTTCGGATTCTGTGCCCCCCCCTCAAATAAATAAACATTAGGGGCACCTGGGTGGCTAGGTTGGTTGAGTGTCTGACTTCGGCTCAGGTAATGATCTCAGGGTCCCTGGATTCAAACCCTGCACTGAGCTCTTTCTCTGTCTCTCAAAAATAAATAAATGTTAAAAAAATTTTAATAAAAAATAAACATTAAAAATTAATAAAGAATTACTCTATAGATAAAGTACAAAACTACAAGTGGTCATTGAAACATGTCTACCCAACGTGTGTCAGGATGGGGATGGAAGAGAAGAGGTAGGAAGTGGGTAAGGAAAAAAGGAAGAAAGAAAGAACAAGGTAAAATCTGAATCTAGGCATGTTTTTCTTTGGGAAACTCCATGAGAAGCAAAACTAAACAGGTTTCCTTATTACAGGACTTCTCAGAGCCTTGAAATTGTGACTATTATGATACCCAAAAGCTTTTTGGCAAACAAAACTAGTCTAGTTTTCCCTTTTGTTTTTCAGGTTTAACTGTTGACCGCTTGGGAAAAAGAGGTATTCTACCGGACCTAGTTGGAGAAACTGTATATTGATGGGTATGAGGAAGATTGAGGAGTTAAGTTAGATAAAGTGCTTAGACCAAAGCTTGGCATATAAAATGTTTGATAGAAGCTTACTATCATTGTATTATTATTATTATTATTATTATTATTGGAACATCAGGGAGACTCATCAGTTGCACTGGGGGCTAGGGTTGGCTCAAGAAATCCCTGAATTAGTTTTTCTTTTAATTTTTTTTTAATGTTTTATTTATTTCTGAGAGAAAGAGACAGCATGAGCAGGGGAGGGTCAGAGAGAGAGGGAGACACAGAATCTGAAGCAGGCTCCAGGCTCCGAGCTGTCAGCACAGAGCCCGACGTGGGGCTCGAACCCACGAATCATGAGATCATGACTTGAGCTGAAGTCGGACACCTAACGGACTGAACCACACAGGCGCCCCTGGAGTTCGATTTTCCAGGCAGACAAGGCATGCCAGGCAGAGGAAACAGCGTAAGCAAAGATCCAGGGACTTGAGCCAGTGGGGAAGCCTGAGTCCATTCATCAAGTAATGAGTATGCAATGCGTCAATGCTCAGAGCCTCTCCAAAAACTGACAGGAGATTGGAGTGAGTATCAACCATTACACCGCACATCTGCTTGCGCCCTCCCCTTTTTCAAAGGCTTCCTAGGTGAACAGGTTACTTCAGTTCACCACCACGCTACCCAAAAGCCATTATTAAATAAATACTATTTGGTAGTGATGCTTCAAATTACATCTAATCACTATTTATTCCAGCATCTCTTTCCAAATTTGTTATTTCCAGGAAAAGGCTTAAGCAAAAAAAAAAAAAGAAAAGAAAAGAAAAGAAAAAGAAAAAAGAAAGAAAGAAAGAAATTCCAGTGAATTTGTAAGACTGTCATGCTTTCTGACACTTTCTAGACACACTACTTGACTAGTGTGACAATCTTGTAACAAAATACCAATTCCTAAGAAACCTGGAAATTCTTACTATTTACGGCAGCTTACAAGCAATTTGTACATTTCAACAAAATCACAATGATGATCGCAAAAAAGTATAAGCTTGCCTTCTTTTACATTGTTTTTGAAGAAATGGTCTGAGGGTCAGTCAGATTTTTCAATAAATATTATGAACAGCCTGCATCCATATTGTGCCACAAATTTACTTTGTAATTGTTCCAGTATTTCGCTGAACTGGAAAACTGCAGATATCTCCTTCTCTCCCTTCCCTTCTCCCTCTTCTCTCCCATCCGTACTTCCATTCTGAATTGACAAAAATCAACTAATGAGACGTGGACGTGGACATGCATGCTTAGGTTTTAATGCCGGAGATATTTAATTTGATAGAGCCCCTGGTCAGGGGCAGAGGGGAATGTGAGAAAAAGAATACATTTAATAAATCATTAATATGGAACCAATAAGAGTAATAAATATTCAGTAAGTAGCACTCACTGTTTGAGCTGTTCTCACGTGCCAGGCGTTGAGCTACCCCCCCCCACACACACACATATTACAATTCCCACCAGTGAGGCGGTCCCACTTTACAGATAAAGAAACTGAGGTGGTGCCATGCTGATAAAATTGCCTGCTTCACACAGCTAGTGAATGAGGGAATAAGGACTTGAAAACAGACCACACAAACTTCAACACCCAGGCTTTACCCCTCAGCTACATCACTGCCTCCAGGAGCTTGGAAAAAAACCCAAGAACATTATGTCCGTGGAACAGCTCAATGGCTGAAAGTATTTTAATAAACAAGGAATCCTATGAGTTTTTTATTAGAGTCAAAATAGATTTGCAGGGAAAAGTTACATTTCCAGCTCAGCTGGAATAAGATTGATTAGGATATTTACTGATAAGGCCGCTACATCTCCCGGTTGCCTACATGAAGGTTAGAGACCAATTTTAGAAGACCCAGGTGGCTGCCTGGTATTTATTTAGCTAATTGGTGCCTTAGCCTTGCTGAGCCTCAGTTTCCTCATATGTAAAATAGGAATAATAACTTCCTTTCTGCTTATTTTTGAGTTACTGAGAGCATTAAATGAGTTTAAATACATTGTATGAAAGTAGAGGATAAAGATATAGAATATTAATTACAAACATACTCTGAACTTGCTAGATGATCTGTCTGTCTCTGAAATACCTAGTTTTGTTATTTTTCTTCTATTGTTCACATTTCAGGATGAAAGAAACTCTACGTCAAGTCAAATTAAAAGTGCTTCCAACCTGAATATTCTGTCTGTGAGCTAACAGGCTTCTGAGTTTAGTTAGTATTTCTATCTTCACTTAAATAAGTATTATTATGAAATATTTCAAATGCACACCAAAAAATTAGAAAATAATATGACAAACGTCCATGCACCCACTCGATCTCATATTTTTCCATTTTGCTTTTGTCTTTTCTTCCACAAAAATAAATAAATAAGGGATGCCTGGGTGGCTCAGTTAGTTGAGCAGCCGACTTTGGCTCAGGCCATGGTCTCATGGTTCCTGAGTTCAAGCTTTGTGTCGGGGTCTGTGCTGACAGCTCAGAGCCTGGAGCCTGCTTCAGATTCTGTGTCTCCCTCTCTCTCTGCCCCTCCCTGTCTCTCTCTGTCTCAAAAATAAACTTTAGGGGCACCTGGGGGCCTCAGTCGGCTAAGCGCCTGACTTTGGCTCAGGTCATGATCTCACGGTCCGTGGGTTTGGGCCCCATGTCGGGCTCTGTGCTGACAGCTCAGAGCCTGGAGCCTGCTTTGGAGTCTGTGTCTCCATCTCTCTGCCCCTCTTCCATTCACTCTGTCTCTCTATCAAAAATAAATGAAAACATTAAAAAAATTTTTTTAATAAATAAAGAAGACATCACCAGTACAGCCACGGCCCCCTCTGTGCTTTTCCCAGATTCACTGCCGTCTCCTCCCTGTCCAGAGATCATCACCATCCCTCACGTGAGTCTCTTACTACTTACTATGCAAATTAGTATATTTTTCTCACCATATATTTTTACTTGTACTTTAATTATTCATATGTATTTACAAACAATATGCAGGGTGATTTTGCCCCCATTCAAACTTTATTAAAATAGTGTCATATTGTATGTGATTTTCTGNGCTCAGGTCATGATCTCACGGTCCGTGGGTTTGGGCCCCATGTCGGGCTCTGTGCTGACAGCTCAGAGCCTGGAGCCTGCTTTGGAGTCTGTGTCTCCATCTCTCTGCCCCTCTTCCATTCACTCTGTCTCTCTATCAAAAATAAATGAAAACATTAAAAAAATTTTTTTAATAAATAAAGAAGACATCACCAGTACAGCCACGGCCCCCTCTGTGCTTTTCCCAGATTCACTGCCGTCTCCTCCCTGTCCAGAGATCATCACCATCCCTCACGTGAGTCTCTTACTACTTACTATGCAAATTAGTATATTTTTCTCACCATATATTTTTACTTGTACTTTAAATATTCATATGTATTTACAAACAATATGCAGGGTGATTTTGCCCGCATTCAAACTTTATTAAAATAGTGTCATATTGTATGTGATTTTCTCATTTTCAATCAACATTTTGTTTAGATCAACCTCATTATTTGCAACTGCCACGGAAGTGTGCTTCGTAAGACACTCGTTTGTTCATTCTCCCAATGGTGGGCATTTAGGTCACTAGGTTGCTCCCAATTGCTTGCTGTTACAATCAATGCAATGATTTTTTTTGTTTAATTTTGAGAGAAAGATAGAGGACAAGTGGGGGAGGGGACAGAGAGAGAGGAAGGGAGAGACTCCCAAGCAGGCTCCACACTGTCAGTGCAGAGCCGGATGCTGGGCTCGAACTCACAGACCTTGAGATCATGACCTGAGCTGAAGTCTAGAATCCGACGTGTAATGAAGGAGCCACCCAGGTACCCAATGCAATGAATATTTTTTTGCTCATCAGACCAGATCTCTAGGGCATTGGTTCTTAGCGTGGTCTTGAGACCAACACCATCAGCATTATCTGGGAATTTACTGCTCATACAAGTTCTAAGGTCACAGGAACAGATTTGAACAAGCCCTCCAGGTGATCACAATGTAAGCTACATTTTTGAGAACTGCCCACCCAAACCCAGAGCTGGAAGTGGTCAGAAACAAAGTCTTTGATTTTATGTGTCTTTGATTTTACCAAGTGTTGCCAAATCACTCTTTAGAAATGTTGTCTTACAACAATCCAGGAAATCATAGTGACTCATTGGCACCATGATCATACTGGGGGCATAAAAGATATTTGCTAAAGAATCACTAATGACACTGCATATTGCATTAAAACTCTCCCACAGAATCCTCCAAGAAAAGAAATTATAAGCGACAGAACGCAACAATATGTGTATCTGCAAGATGGAGATGTGATTAAAACTGAGGGTGCCACTCTCAGAATTATACACACAACTGGCCACACTGATGATCATATGGCTCTACTTTTAAAAGAGGAAAATGCTCAGCGTTCCTGGGTGGCTCAGTCAGTTGAGCGTCCGACTTCGGCTCAGGTCATGATCTCATGGTTCGTGGGTTCGAGCCCTGCATTAGGCTCTGTGCTGACAGCTAGCTCAGAGTCTGGAGCCTGTTTCAGATTCTGTACCTCCCTCCCTCTCTGACCCTCCCCTGCTCATGCTCTCTCTCTCTCTCTCTCTCAGAAATAAATTTTAAAAAATAAAAACATTAAAAATTTTTAAAAAAAGAAGAGGAAAATGCTCTCTTTTCTGGAGACTGCATCCTAGTAGAAGGAACAGCTATATTTGAAGACTTTTATGAGTATATGAACTCCCTAAGAAAGTTATTGAAAGTCAAAGCTGATACCATATATCCAGGACATGGCCCAGTAATCCATAATCCTGAAGCTAAAATTCTAGAATACATTTCTCATAGAAATATCCGAGAACAGCAGATTCTTACATTACTTCGTAATAATTGTGAAAAATCATTTACAGCAATGGAGATTGTAAAAAGCATTTACAAGACTGCTCCTGAGCATTTACATAAAATGGCTGAACATAACATCTTGCTTCATTTGAAAAAATTAGAAAAAAAAAGGGAAAATATTTAGCAACATGGATCTGGACAAGAAATGGAAAACTAATCTTTAGCTTCAGATTAAGGAAAGCTTGTGTTGGTTTGTTTTTAGAGAACGGTGTGATTTTCTTCACTATTCATTATTTACAGGGAAGATACAGTATAGAACATTGAAAATAACCCTAGATATACTTTAAAATAATGTCACATTTCTTCTAAAATAAATATTACATTTCACATGTATACATTACTTATCTAACCTGAGTCTTATAACATTGTCCCAAAAATTCAGAATCCAACAATGTACCCATGTTCAACAGATTCAATAATAAAAAAAATGTTGTTCTTCTTGCTATGGATCATCATCAGAACTTTTTACTAGCTTTTTAAGTTTTTGAACATCCAATAGTTACAAAACAGTTGTCTTCTGACTTTAATTTGCATTTCCTTGATCAGTATGTAAGGGTAAGCATCTCACTGTATGTTTACTAGTCACGCATGTTTTCCTGTATGTCTTCAGTCAGTTTTTCTATTAGTTCGTTGATATCTTATTGATTTGCAGGACTTTTTAATTGATCTAGACAGTAAGCCTTTATTTGCTCATAAAGGTTGCAAATATCTTCTAATATGTAGCATATTTTTAAGCATTTTTATGCTTTTGTCTCATAAATTTTTTTATTTTAATGTGGCCAAATTTATCAACATTTTCTTTTATCCTTTTACCTTGTCATTTAGGAAATTTAAGAAACTGGGGCACTTGGGTGGCTCAGTAGGTTAAGTGTTCAACTTCAGCTCAAGTGATGAGCTTACAGTTCATGAGTTCCAGCCCTGCATCGGACTTCTTGCTGGCAGCTCAGAGCCTGGAGCCTGCTTCGGATTCTGTGTCTCCCTCTCTTTCTGCCCCTCCCCCACTCATGCTTGCTCTCTCTCTCTCTCTTTCTCTCAAAAATAAATAAACATTAAAAAGTTTTAAAAAAGAAATTTAAGAAATTATTCTCTATATGAATATCTTAAAATATTTACCTATACTTTCTTCCAAATACTTAAAGTTTTGCTTTTCAGATCCTTAACCTACCTAGAATTGACTTTTGTGAACCTATTTAAAAAATTTATTCAAAAACATTGATCTAGTACTAGTTTTTGAATTATTCTTTTTTTCCTCCACTAATCAACAATATCAATCTTCTTATATGTAATGTTTTTATATATGCATAGGCCTGTTGCTCAGTTCTATATTCCATCTGGGGTTTTTTTCTCCCTCTACATTAATTCTGTACTGTCTTTCTTATTATAGTTCACTTTTTTCATCGATCAATATTAGCCAAAGATTATTTAATTTTTGATTAATTCTATTTTTCTGATTTATTATTTCATTAATTTCTAGTTTTATCTTTCCATCCTTCTATTTTTCACTTTGTTGTTCGTTGTCCAAATTGTCAAGCTGAATGCTTAGCTAAATTATTTTCAGCATTTATTTTTTTATTATGTAACACCTCAAGCTATATATTTTCCTCTAAGTACTGCCTTAGCTGTCGCCCAGGTACTTTGATCTTTGCTATTTTAGTGTTCACATGTAAATATATTTTGATTTTTTTATTAATGCTTATTTTTGAGAGAGAGAGAGAAACAGAGCACGAGCCGGGGTGGGGTAGAGAAAGAGAGGGAGAGGGAGACACCAAATCTGAAACAGGCCCTAGGCCGGCTGAGCTGTCAACACAGAGCCTGATAAAAGGCTCGAACTCATGAACTGTGAGATCATGACCTGAGCCAAAAAGTCAGATGCTTAACCCACTGAGCCACCCAGGTGCTCCAACTATTTTTTTCTTTTTCATCTCTAATTTATAGCACTAATTAGAGAACATGTTTGTTCTTTGTGATATTAATCATTTACTTCTTACTGACATTTCCTATCTTGCACAAAACATGAAAACATTGGATAAATGTGTCTTGCATAATTTAAAAAGAATGTGTGTTCTCTAATCATTGCATGAAAAATTCAATATATTCCCTTTTCTTTCCTAAATACACACTTTATAACTGAATGCCTCCATCCCAAAACCAAAATAATCTTTTTAAGGGAATGTAAGAAGCCACTGATTAAAAGGTGACACTTTACATGGAGGAGGACACTTGTGGGGATGAGCACTGAGTGTTATGTGGAAACTAATTTGACAATAAACTATTAAAAAAAAAAGGTGACACTTTATGTTATCTACCACTAAGAAAGGAAAAACACTGGCAATTACTTTTTAAATGGTAAGATATATCCTGATTTCAAATATTTTAAAATATGAAAAAATAAAAATAATTTCTTTGCATTTAACTTTGGAATTCACCTGCAAGATGCTTCTTTCTGTTCTTATTACCCCCTCAATTAACATGTAGGTTTCTGGACTTTCCATAGTTTTAGGCAATTAATACCATAAGCAATTCAGTGTTGAGAAGCCTATCTTCTTCTTTCTTTGTGAATTATTCTTCATCATTCGACATACTGCATTATGTATAGGTATTAATTCTTAATCTTCTTTCTATAGCCTTATTAAGGAGATCCAGGAATTCCACAGCATCAATGCTTACCATTCTGTAAACTGCTCATAAAGTCTTTTATTTTATTTATTTATTTGTTTTTTGTTTGTTTATTATTTATTTATATTTGAGAGAGAGTGAGCAGGGAGAGAGGGGTGGCAGTTGTGGGGAGAGAGAGAGAGAGAGAGAGAGAGAGATTGAATCTAGTAGGCTCCACAGTCAGCACAGAGTTCGACATGGGCTTGATCCCACAACACTGGGAAAATGACCTGAGCTGAAATGAAGAGTCCAATGCTCAACTGACTGAGCCACTCAGGCATGCTTGCCCATGAATCTTTAAATCAGGTGTGGGTGTTTTCAACTTATACTTTAGTCCAATATTTCCAGTTTTCTATATTTACTCTGTTCTGGACGTCACCTGAGTTCCCATACTATAATTTCCTGTCTGTATTGTCACTCATCCTTGGTGGTGTTCTCTGATGGCCTTGATGGACATCTCCAGGACTGTGTGTGCCACAGCCACCCCCACAGCAGCTTCCAGCAACACTACAGCCCCAAGAGTATTTTCATCTCTTGATCCCAATGGTCTTGGCCTGAATCAATCCTCAGCAAAGATCTCCCATTCTAAAATAACCAATTATCCTTGGTCTCTCCCTCCCTCTCCCTACTGTTTTCCTTCTTTGTTCCACAAGCAGGTTCTTTATTTTCAACCATCCCAATACTGTCTACAATTCATTCTACTGGTCTCCCAGATGAGAAATTATGGGGTGATCACTTATCTGCCTTAATTCCTCAAAGATTTATTAGTAACTATTAGGCCTTGAGCCCTAGCTATGTGTCAGGCACTGGACTATGTACTCTGGCAACACATTTCAACTTCTCATATCAACTAGCCCAAGGAATAGGCATTATTATTATCATTCTCATTTTACAAGTGAAGAAAAGAAGGCCCAGACAGAATAAGGATACAAAGCTAATACACAGTAGAACCAACCAATAGCTAACACCAGTCTCTCTAATCCTAAATATGTATCGCCTCCCACTCATCCTTATGTTCAATCTACCATATAATCCTCTTAATTCGTTACATCTTTTTTTTAGACTTGCCCTTATACTTTGTTATCACTCTTATCCAAAATCGCAACCCATTTTCTGGCTTGTTTAAATTCCTAATTGTATAGTCACCATATATAACAATTGAATCAACATGTCCTTATCAAACAAACTTATTAAACTAACCATTTATTTTATTAAAAAGTTACACAACAAACCTACATGTGACTTCTTGTGATCTTCAGTATTACATCCAGAAGCTTCTTCCTGGCTTTCAAAGACCTCCAGAATCTGGCCCTGCCCCACTTCTCTTTATTGTTTAGAGTTCCCTGTATCTTCTTGTTCCATTTGGACAACTCTACTGGAATTTTTTTCTTTTTCTTAAGTTTATTTATTTTGAGAGAAAGAGAGAGCACAAGCAGGGAAGGGGCAGAGAGACACAGAAAGATGGAGAAAGAGAACCCCAGTGCAGATACTCAGTGCAGAGCCTGATGTGGGGCTTGATCTCATGACCATGAGATCATGACCTGAGATGAAATAAAAAATCAGCCACTTCACCAACTGAGTCAATCAGGTGCCCCTATACTTGGAATCTCTTAAATTGGTCTTAGATATAGGAGATGTTTCCATTCTTACCTAACTTCTTAGTGTATTATGTTAGAGGTGAAAGGGATGAGAAAAATGAAGAATAAATTATAAGATACAATATCTACAGATTTTGGTAATTCTGCGTAATTTCCCTATTCCTTATCTTCCCTGGATTTTTGTACCTACTCCTGATTGTCCATTGTCTTTTTCTTCACTTTACTTGATTTGTAGAAGTGTGTGTGTGTGTGTGTGTGTGTGTGTGTGTGTGTAAGACCAGTCCTACATCACATCATATACATCAAATATCACATACACTGGTCTTCATGTGTTAACTCTTTAGGCCCAAAGTATTCTTTAAATCATGGAAGCAGAACTGTTTGGAATTGTCATTTGACCACCTTGAATGATTCAGGATGATACCAAGAATGACATCTCAGAAGACGACCTCTCAGCATGTCAGTCCACACTGGGCTCAAACACTCAATCCTTCACTGAAGTGGGTGGTGTTCTGTTTACCAACAAAAATAAGCCTTCATTGGTTCCAGTCCTGGAACATCTGATTTCAAATGTGACTCAAGGTGGAAGCCCAGAATGGACTTCGAATGTCACACTTGAAGTTACTGCAGTGTATGACTTCAAATCATATATGGGAACAAAACGTGGGTCTTCAGAGAAATGCTAATTGAAGTTTCATTGTTTTCATGGGTAGCAGAGATTCTGTTCACTTTTTATTAGAGCCAAGGGAGATTCCCAGATGTAATTGGCTATACTATAAAGAGGAATTATCTAAAACCGGTTTGGAAGAAGGAAAATCCTATGTCCTATGTAGGGAGCAGGAAACTCAACACAAGTAAAATACGAAGAACTGGAATTGATTTCTAGGTCCGTTCTTAGACAGTCTCTATCCTTTATTTGCAAAAGTATCTTTAAGGAAGTCTCTAGTTCTATCTTATTGCAATTTTTACTTCCTAGCCCTTTTCATTATTTTAAAGCCAAGCATAGTCATTCAAATTCCCTTTATCTTTCTTTTTCTTTTTTTTTTTAATTTATTATTTCTAGGGGAGCGAGAGAGAGACGGTGTGAGCAGAGGAGGGTCAGAGAGAGAGGGAGTCACAGACTGAAACAGGCTCCAGGCTCTGAGCTGGCAGTCAGCACAGAGCCTGACGTGGGGCTCGAACCCACGAACCACGAGATCATGACTTAAGCGAAAGACGGACACTTAACTGACTAAGCCACCCAGGCGCCCCTCAAATTCCCTTTTTCTAACCTGAAAATATTTCTTATTCCCTTCTTAGAATTATTAAGAAGGGAATTACAACTACATGTAATTGTAATTACAATCTTTATTCTTTAATTTTTTAACATTTATTTATTTTTGAGAGACAGAGACAGAGCAAGTGGGGGAGGGGTAGAGAAAGAGGGAGAAACAGAATCTGAAGCAGGCTCCAGGCTCTGAACTGTCAGCACAGAACCCGATGCAGGGCTTGAGCCCACACACCATGAGATCATGACCTGAACGGAAGTCAGATGTTTAGCCAATTGAGCTACCAGGCTCCCCTATTAAGTACAATCTTTGACTACCAAGGCTTGTTTAGACATTGGAGTTTCTTCCTAGATCCAAGGTCTTCCTAGGTGCATTATCCAATTGAGCCACCAGACACTTCTATTAAGTACAATTTTTGACTACCAAAGTTCGTTTAGACATGGGAGTTTCTTCCTAGGACCAAAGCTCTGTATGTCTTATATCACTGTGAGCTGGACATTACACAGAACCTGCAGCCTACCTTACTGATGCTTTGGGGGTAGAACTTTCACTAGAAAAGGGTTTCCTGATTGCCTCCTATTAGGAAGCAAATGTTGATATTGCCGTTAGTCCGCAAGCATGGTAATGTTCAAGCTTAATAACCTTTGAAAAATTACTATGAATCTCACCTTGAGCTCTACCCAGACTCTGGGAAGTTCTTTTACCTACCTTGCTGCCAGAAGGTCATGTAATGTATACTGAAGAGGAACAATGCTTGTGAAACAACAGGTGTTGATTATATTCATGGATGAAACCTAATTTGGAGAGCAAGCTGAAGATTTAAATTCTAGTTCTGACACTGGTACAAACTGGTTTTGTTACCTGGGGTAAGAAACCAATTTCTCTGACCTTCTATTTTTTGTCTGTAAAATATGGACCCTGATTTTATTCATGATTTTCAAATGCTATTTTAACCAGTAAAACCTTTGTTTAACTATTTATTTGTGCCTTTGTTTAACTATTTACTAGATCCTCTGGAGACTTTAATAAAAATCATGCCTCTAGGGCACTCGGGTGGCTCGATAGATTGAGCATCTGACTCTTAATTTTGGCTCATGTCAGGATCCCAAGGTCATGGAATCAAGTCCTGTGTCCATGCTCAGCGTGGAGCCTGCTTGAGATTCTCTCTATCCCTCTCCCCTGCTCGTGCTCTCTCTCTCCAAACAAGCAAACAAATAGAAACCATGCCTCTTTGAAGTATGTATATCAGAATCCCACAAAGGAATCTCTTTTACATACAGCAACCAAAAAATGATACAATATCTCCTACTAAAGTTTTGGCTTTAACATCAACTAATGCCAATTAAGCTTATGGATGACACACAAAAAGACTGGCTCTCTCTGGACTGCCATTGTTAACTGCTCTTGGAGCAAAAGTTTGTTAGAACAAGGTCAAAGTCAACCATTTTCAAGTTATGGTTCTTGTATTCCGAATATAGTACAAGCTGCTTTCCACAAGTAAAATGGAGAAGGGGAGAATGTGATTGTTTCTATTATATGAATATATGTATTTTATTATATAGTATATATTGTATATATTATATTATTTATATACTATTTTTATGTATTTCGTATTCATATTATGATGTGTGTTTTATATCCTGTATGTGTTATATATATGTTGTTGTATATGTATTTATATTTGTAAACTCTTGCTTCAAAAGTGATTTAATTTCTGAGGTCTAGAAATCCTAAGTCTCTCATCTTTAACTTCCCTTAACTATTTTTGATAGCCAGACTACTATTTCAAGATGTCTTACCTCAGTGAACTAAAAACTTGATTGGGCTTAAATAGTTAATTCAAGTGCCATTAAAAAAAAACCTTGTATATATTAGCATATCCTTTAGTGCATGAGTTGGGACCCTGGAGAACTTTGTCATAAACACTGCAAGAACACACAAAGGGCACAGATGAAGACATTATATCCCTCTTTAACTTAAATTCTTTTTGAAAACACACATCACCATGATTCTTACATTTTGTTTTTTTTTCTTTTAATTTTTTCATGCTTTATTTATTTCTGAGAGAGAGAGAGAGAGAGAGGCAGCATGAGCACGGGAGGGTCAGAGAGAGAGGGAGATACAGAATGCAAAGCAGGCTCCAGGCTCTGAGCTAGCTGTCAGCACAGAGCCTGACACGGGGCTCAAACCCACGAACCGTGAGATCATGACCTGAGCCGAAGTCAGATGCTTAACCAACTGAGCCACCCAGGTGCCCCTGATTCTTACATTTTGGAAGTCATTCATAAGCAGAGTTCTCTTTAAATATTATTTATATTGATGTCGCTGGGCGGGGGGGGGGAGGGGAAGAATGTCTAGATTGTGTCTTAGCCTTTTCCCTTTCTTTTGGGTGTTTGTTTTGCTGGCCTGCTGAATAAATATCATCACCATCATCATCATCACCATCACCGCCATTATTTTCTGTAGTAAACACAACAGTGAAGGAAGTGGCCAACGTTTAAGTTGAGCAGTATGGTATTGTAACACTGATTTTAGTATTTCCATTAATGTTCTACTGAGTGCTATCGCTGTTATCTTTTTGCAAAATGTATAAAACGCCTAAATTGTTGATTGCATGCATTTTGATCCAACCATTTCCCTTTTATAAATTAATGTTTAGGCAATAAACATCGACTGCACAAAGGTGAATCAAGGAAGATATTAATCACAGAATTATTTGTAATAGAGAGAAATTGAAAACCAACCAAATGTATAACAATAGCAGGTTAATGAAGTAATTACCTTAAGCTACAACCATATGTTGAAATAATCTGCAGATATTAAACACGGATGCTGTTGGACAATATTTAGTGACGTGGAAAATGTTTACTATATACTAAGTAAAAAAGGTTATGAAATCACATACACAGTAGATCTCAATGTTGTTCAAACATATCTTATATTTTTATCTGTACTCATGACGCAAGAGAAGGGAGGGAGATGGAAAATAAGAACGAAAATGAACAAACATAGAAAAGGTTATAATAGGGTAGAAGACTAGCAGCTCATTTTTAGGCTTTTTTAAATTTTACAGTCACATTTCCAAATAGACTTTAAAAGAATATATACATATATATATGTACATATGTATATAAGTACATAATAAACATTTATTATATATTACCTATACCTCTATCACCTACTTGTATAAGTAATGTGTGAATACCTTCTTGCTTTAAAAACTTCACATAATTAGGGGTACCTGGGTGGCTCAGTCAGTTGAGCATCCAACTCTTGATTTCAGCTCAGGTCATGAACCCAGGGTGTTGGGTACCAGGGTCTGCACTAATCATGGAACCTGCTTAAGATTCTCTCTCTCTCTCTCTCTTCCCCTCTCCCCTACTCACTCTTTCTCTCCCTTTCTAAAAAATAAAATTAAATACAATTGTTTAAAAACCTCATGATCATGGGGCGCCTGGGTGGCTTAGTCGGTTAAGTGTCCAACTTTGGCTCAGGTCATGATCTCATGGTTCGTGGGTTCGAGCCCTGCGTCGGGCTCTGTGCTGACTGCCAGCTCAGAGCCTGGAGCCTATTTCAGAGTCTGTGTCTCCCTCTCTCTCTGACCCTCCCTTGCTCACACTGTCTCTCTCCTAGAAATAAATAAAAAATTTTAAAAAAAACACACCTCATGATCATACGCAATAGAGTATTGTGTAAAAATTACCCTTCCCAAATCAACTTTGCCTTTTTTCTCTCAAAACTTTTCTCTGTATTGAGAAGCAGGAGTCATTACTTACAAATACACAAAGGTTTGCTTTCTTAATGATATGGAGTCCTATTGCACATATGGTTTTGCAACTTTATTATTGTTAATAACAAATTTAAGAATCTTTCTATATTGGGGCACCTGGGTGGCTCAGTCGGTTAAGCGTCCGACTTCAGCTCAGGTCATGATCTCACGGTTCGTGGGTTCGAGCCCCGCATCTGGCTCTGTGCTGACAGCTAGCTCAGAGCCTGGAGCCTGTTTCAGATTCTGTGTCTCCCTCTCTCTCTGACCCTCCCCTGTTCATGCTGTCTCTCTCTCTCTCTCAGAAATAAATTTTTAAAAAAACATTAAAATATTTTAAAAAAAGAATCTTTCTATATTAATGCATAAAGAGATACACCATAATGGGGCGCCTGGGTAGCTCAGTCAGTTAAACATCCAACTTCAGCTCAGGTCGTGATCTCATGGTTCATGGGTTTGAGCCCGCATCAGGCTCTGTGCTGACAGCTCAGAGCCTTAAACCTGCTTTAGATTCTGTGTCTCCCTTTCTCTCTTCCCTCCCCCCTGCTCGCTCTCTCTCTCAAAGATGAATAAACACTAAAAAATTTTTTAAAAAAGAGATACACTATATTTTTAAAATACTGATTAATAGTCCACAATATAGAATTATCATAATCTATTTAAGCATTAGTCTACTGATTGATGTACTAATTATGTATGATTGAGTAGCAAATTGCCCCCAAATTTCACAGTTAAAAGCAATAAACACTCATTATCTCAGTTTCTGTGACTCAGAAACCCAAGTGTGGCTTAGCTGGCCCCTGCGGCTGAGGATCTCGCAAGGGCAGCATTCGTAGTGCTGACCAGACCTGCAGCTGTCTCCGGCCTAATCCACCCCCTCGCTCCCTCGCATTACAGTTGGCAAATCTCAGGTCCTTGCCAGGTATTGGCCAAGGTCATAGGTTCCTTACCTCAGAATCTCTCCAAAGCACAGCTTACAACATAGTAGCTGGCTTCTCTTAGAGCATGCGAGAATAAGAGCAAAAGAGAACGTGAAAACAAAACAAAAAAAAAAGCAACATCTGAAACCTATTCCTGGAGGTGCCATTCATTACTTTTGCCACATTCAATTTCTTAAAAGCAAGTCACCAGGTCCTGCTCACTCTCAAAGGGCGCGGACTCCGTGAGGACATGAACATCAGGAGGCAGCCATCACTGAGGGCCATATAAGTAGCGGTTGTATACAATGGGCTTGTTCCTATTTCTTAGTTTTTACAAACAATAATATTATGCAGCCCCTGACCCTTGATATGCACACACTTGTGCAAATATATAGATATCGCTTTAGGTTGGATATCTAGAAATAGAATTACTATTCATAAAGTGTATATATATAAGTGTTATTATGGTATTCTCTAAAAGGGCAGTGCTCATTCAATTCCCACCAATTCTGAATAAAAGTGACTCTCCACTCTACAGCAAGAATATCACCCATATTTTGTTAATTGTTTCCTGTTAGGTAAAGCTGCATTTTGTTATTAGCTTAATTTACATTTTCCTGATTACTGGTGAGATTTGACTTAAACATTTCCTTCTCAATGTATCTTTTCCTTACCAAATCTTGTGTGTGTGTGTGTGTGTGTGTGTGTGTGTGTGTGTGTGTGTACTCTTAACTATTTGAAGGAGCCAGCCTAGAATATTCCAGGCAAATGACTTTGAAGGTATTTCTTCTCATCTTGGTCTGTTGCCTGAGACCAAAAGAATTGTAAAGAGAGGACCTGGAGATTGTGAGGCTCTATTTTAATCTGAATTAACTCATCTCCCTTCTTTATGCCTGTCTCCAAATATCTCAAGGATACAAAGCATGAGGGAGAATGATGGAGATGAAGACTTAAGTAAACAAGCAGAAATGGTCACAATTCAAGAAATTTCATGAAGAGGAAGGAACCTGATTAAAGGATTTAAGACCCTTTGAATTTTTTTTTAATTTTTTAAAAGTTTGTTTATTTATCTATTTTGAGAGAGAGCTAGAGAGCAAGAGAGGGGGAGAGAGAGGGGGAGACAGAGAATCCCAAGCAGGCTCTGCACTGTCAGTGCAGAGCCCGATGTGGGGCTCAAACTCATGAACTGTGAGATCATGACCTGAGCTGAAACCGAGAGTGAGACACCTAACAGACTGAGCCACCCAGGAGCTCCATCTAGGGCCCCTATTAAATGGAAGGTAGAAGCTATTTCAAAACAGAAAACAATTGAGATGTTTCCTATCTGAACTAAGAAATAGTCTGAATGTCAAGGTTAATGATGATTCTATAAAAAAAAATTTTTTTAATATAGCACAGAAGCAAAATAAGGCATTTCTTGAAAGAACTACTTGCCTTCCTTTATAAAGTTACCAATTTCTCATGTTATCCAGTGCCCAAGAATCAAGAGAACTTTTAAACTAATGAATATCTATCCTCCTCTTTATTCCCTTTTAAGTATATTCAAAATTGGTCAATGATGGAAACACAGCCAAACTCATTCAAGATTCTTTTTTTTTCAATCATCAGAAGTGAAATGCATGTAAACTTCACTTATGAAAAGGTTTTAATCTTGTCTTGTTATCAGAAAGGAAATTCTGATTTTTCTTTAGGTTAATAATTACTTTTATGTGACAGTGGCCTTACATGCCATAGCATTAATTTTGCAGTAAATTACAAACTGCAGGTAAATAGAATTATGTTGCTTGACCCAAGTGTCTAACCTGGCCAGACCCTAGTTTGATGAATGGTTTTTCATTTTGTCATGTTCAGAGCATTTCAGATTTAAAAAAATAGAAAAAGAAAACAAACAAACAAAAAAACCCACAACTGTTGAGAGAGACAGAGAGGTGGAGAGAGGAATATTTTGTTATGTACCATTATGGCTTAATTCTGGCATCTTCTCCAAGTGTTTGTTAAGTAAGCGTTGCAAAGAGACTTGCTCTGTGCAGGGCAGGCCCCGGAGACATAGAGACACTCAAAGCACTGACTTCCAAGTATCAGATACTCCCTCAACCGGTAAGAAATTGTCAAGATTCCTGGGGGGGTCAGATGACCTATTGTTGCCCACATGATCAAAACCATCTTTGAAGAGAATCCTTTCTGTATAACTAAGGATAATAAGTGATATTGAATTATCTGTTTTACTCACCAAGTGCTTACTGAGATTCTATTATGTGCCTTACCCATTGGCATAGGCTGGAGACCCAAATCTGTCATGTAGGGGCTCACAGGGGGAATGGTGACCCCAGACAAGAGAAAATGATAACACAATGTGATGAGAGCTTCAAGAAAAGGAAACACAAGGGGCGACTGGGTGGCTTAGTCGGTTGAGCGTCCGACTTTCACTTGGGTCATGATCTCGCAGTTCGTGGGTTCGAGTCCCGCGTCGGGCTCTGTGCTGACTGCCAGCTCAGAGCCTGGAGCCTGTTTCGGAGTCTGTGTCTCCCTCTCTCTCTGACCCTCCCCTGCTCACGCTGTCTCTCTCTCTCTCTCTCTCCTAGAAATAAATAAAACATTAAAAAAAAATAAAAGGAAAAAAAAGAAAAGGAAACACAAGGAACTAGGAGACCAGTTAGCTATTGGTAATGAACTCGGCCTAGAAGACAGCACGGGCACAGGGGGTGAGGAGTAGTGTTTGGGAAAAATTCAGTGACAAGGTCATGGGACTAATACTTCTCTAAATTCCAACTACTTATTATTCTTCTTTCTCCTTTCCTATCATTTCCTGCTCCTGTGTTATCAATACAACCACTCAATGTAACCAATACAAGCTATTTTTTTAATTACTATTTTAGGAAGCTAAAAATAGTTGTAAGATATCCAGGTAAGTGCCCACTGCTGTAACGCTTGCACTTTCTATTCAAATATGTTTAATATCATCTTGATAAGTGGATTTTGCTTTCTGACAGGTACAGGAAATGCTAGCTTGCTTTACAATTACACTTTACCCATGACACTCTAATAGTTTCATCCTCACACATCAACATTGATGTGTAGTTCCTAAATGCAAACTTCTCTGAGTGATCTTTCATTCAGTCTACCCTTTATGCTGATTTTATGTTTTCTATAAAATGGAGGAAAATATTCCCAAATATTCCAAAATCAGTGAGCTATCTTCACTGAATTTCAGGTCTGCCTCTCACTGGGGCTGTGAAGGCCAGGGAGTGACATCTCCAGGTTTCAGCTTCCTTATCTAGTACAGAATAGGCGACAATAAGTAATAACAACAATAAATAACAACAGATAAGAGAAAATGATTCCACAACTATAAGTAATGAGACAAGCTCAGCTGAAAAGAGTTACCCCAAAGGAAGTATTCATCCACAATTTAACTTATATTTTAAAAAACTCTTATATTTAAAAAAATATAGATCCAGATGGGCATTGAGGAGAGCACTTATTGGGAGGAGCACTGGGTGTTGTATGGAAGCCAATTTGACAATAATTTATATTTTTAAAAATGTAGTTCCAAATGTAATAATTTCATTGTAGAACCTGGATTGTTCTACTGAAAGAAAAAAAGAAAATAAATTGAAGAATTCAACATTTACCCCCACAAAACTCACTTCTAAATCAATGAATCTCGCTTTATATTTTAGCTCCTCCATGGATGAGAACCTTCGGGTATTAAATTCAGGCTGGTGGTCTAGAGTGGTTTATAATTGACTTGAAATTTGTGAGAATTGAAGACAGGCTGTGACTTTCAGCCAATGCATTAACCCTAACATCATTAGGCAAATGATTGGGCTCAGAGTAGGAGAAAGAGCAGCTTTCAGAGGGGCTGGAATCCAGATGTCTGTTAAGAAACCTTTGGCATTGGGTAGAAAGGTAAGCAGTGGTGCTACAGGGTTTGAGTCTCTATTCCAAGAAAATCAGCCTTAAAATTCATTGGTCTGTACTAACCATTCCTAAATTCTGAAGATTGACATGATTCTTAGCACTTATCTGTGCCAATTCCAGATTTCCTCCATCTCCCGCAAGGTATCCAGTGAAGAATCAAATCAAAGACGCTACTGCTTATGCCAATGCGATGATTACGTCACAGCTCTTACCTTCTCCCTCTCATCTGTGCTACCACTCTGCCTCTACATGCTTATTTAGCTGCAACATTTCTCCAACGAGCCACTCTCCCCTTTCTCGGTCTTCATCTATTGTGGCCAACCACCATGGGCTGCTACTTTGCCGTTCCTGCTTGTTCTGAATGATATTAGTACCTGAGCTTTGGTCATTGGGACAGGTGTGTGTGTTTGGGGATTGGGCGTGTGTCCTTGGATCAACTACCACAAAGAACAAAGTTCTCATTAAGCTGATATATTTATAAAGCAGAGGACCCATGAGGAAGATAAACCAAACCCCGGTACTTTAAGACAGCACTAGCCAATAAAACTTTTTGTGCTGATGGAAATATTCCATATCTGTTCCACACAACACAGTAGGCACTAGCCAAATGTTGCTATTGACTGCTTGAAATGAGAGTATTGTGACTAAGGGACAGAATTTAAAATTTTATTTAACTTTAATTAATTTACATTTAAATAGCCACATGTGGCCAGGAGCTACCATATTGGACCGCTCAGCTTTAAATAATCCAGCAAGTAATACAAAAATGTCAGCTCACCATGTCGACTGGGAGACACCATTAGTGGGATGGAACAACATTAAATTTAGGTGCTGCCAGGGGACTGAATCAAATATGGGCTGCAAGAATTCAGCAGACGAATAGAATATTGCGAGTCACACAGTAGTTGTGCACTGAGTAACCTTTTACTAACCCAGAAAGTGTGTGATAACAAAATAAGATATTGTATCTGGGTTTTACCAGGACTACTGAGAAATACTGGAAATGTTTTCTGAAGCCAAGCTAGATGGATGGAATTTTCTTCAAAGTTTTGGATCTCCTTGAAAATCTTACAGAATTGTTACAGAGCCATCAGAGATTCTCTTGAGCAGAGGAACTCAGCCTCTTCCTTCAGACTGGGCAATTCAGCGTTCTTATATAGACTGAGCATCAGTGAGGTCAAACATCAGTGATTAGCAAATCCTAATTCACCCCCGTGACCCATGATCACCGTGTGCACATTCCAAACACTGCACTAACTCCCTTCTCATGATGTCATCCCTTCCCACACATCCGCTTATGTCTTGGCAAAGTGGTTTAACTCTAAACATGAAGCTCCCCTCTTTGACCTCAGGTGAAGTATGCAATTTTCCAATTCTGAAGAGTCTCCACCATTTTGTCACCAAAGCTTCAAGTCTCTGTGTTATCTTTGGCTGCTTCCACAGTATGCCTTGCCCCCAACCATTTGCTGTCTTTACTAATCCAAGCTGCTCTACCTGTGGGCTAAATTGCTACCTAACTTAGAACTCAAGAATACCTGGGGCCGAGTCCCAGTTATTCCATGGTCTTTATGCATGACTTTGAGCTACCTTTAAGTAACCACTTAAAGCTTTGAATCCCCATTTCTTCAACATTGAATGGGAGCTCATTGTTTCTATGCCATAATATGCTATAGGTAAAAGCATATATACAAGTAAAAAGCTTCATAATTAGCAAAAGTAGAATAAATATTAGTCCCTCTCTTCCTTTTTTTCATCTTCATGTTCTAGTAGATTCGTTCATTTTGTTCATTTTGTTCTCTGCATTACAGACAATATATGCCCCCATTATTTTTCTCTTTTCTCTCTTAGATCTGTATACGCAACTACTGGTCTGGCATTCCAGGCATCTCAAACCCTTACCCCGAATCCACCTTGCCCTCAAACTTGGACATCTCAGAAAGCATTCATTAGTTTTCAGACCAAAAATGTTTTTTAAAAAAATCATTTGGAACTCTCTTCTTTTCATGTTCCAATCCCAGGTCCTCTCAGCTCCTTTTATCTTGATTTTTAAAGTCTTTTCTAAATCTACTTCCTTCCCTCCACCTCTTCTGCTAATGTAAGGCCACAAGTCTAAACATCTAAACCAAACTGACTCCATGACAGGCTTTAAGTTTCCCCTCTAAACTACAAGTCCTGAGTTTCAGCTTCCCCGAAACTATCAGGTTTTGCCCAAGGCAGGAGTAACCACCCTTGCAACACCCAATCAGGAAAGGCCAGCGACCACCCTCCACATTGTTAAGGGAGAGGCCTGGAGATAGAAACTATAGATAGGACCCTGTTACCTAATGTTAAAGTTAACCCGTTAGTCGCCGAGTAAGACCCTAGGCTCTCTCTGTGATTGGTTGAATTTAAAGGTACTCTAAATGTTGTAATTGGATCCCGCCAAAAGTAACAAATACTCTAGACAATGTGTACGGTCAAACCCGCTGTCAATGATGTTGTATAATTATGATTGGATCACTGTTCCCATATCACAACTTCTGTAACTCCCCCGTCTCAAACCCCGTAAAAACCCCACTCTGCCCTTGTTCAGGGCTCTCAGCATGGACTCATTGCATTGGTGAGGTCTGGGAGCCCGAGCTTAAGCCTGTAATAAAGCCCTTTGCCTTTGCATACGTGACTCTGACTCCTTGGTGGTCTTGGGATTTTAGGGAGATCGCGATCTGGGCATAACACTAACAGCCTAGTGCAAACCCAGACCTCTCTCGCCAGTTACAATCTCTTCTTCACATAGCAGCATAAACGATCTTTTGAAAACATAACTTGGCCCACACGACTTCACTGCTCAAAACTCTTCACTGCGATGCCCTGATATTTGAAACAGACTCCTTACCATGAACTGCCACGCCCTGCGTGTTCTGACTTGACTGTAACTCCAACTTCATCCCTCAGCATTCTCTACTTCACTCTTTCCTGTGTAGCTTCATGGCCCTTCTTGTGTTTCCTCCAAACGTCCAAACCCTTGTTCTCTCTTACTAGAATATTCTTCCTCTAGATCTTTGGCTTATTCCATCACTTCACTCATGCTACCCTGGGAGTGGAACACTGGCTGCCCTCCACCCCTCTCTTTTCTTTCCTCTGTTTTTTTTTTTTTTTTTTCTATCTAGCTTCAATCACTGCCTGGCATTATCATATCAGATTATTCTTTTGCTTATTGTCTGCTTCCCTTATTAGGATAAGAGTGGGAATTTTCTGGGGCGCCTGGGTGGCTTAGTCGATTAAGCGTCCGACTTTCACTTAGGTCCTGATCTCGTGGTTCATGGGTTCGAGCCCCGTGTCCGGCTCTGTGCTGACTGCCAGCTCAGAGCCTGGAGCCTGTTTCAGTCTGTGACTCCCTCTCTCTCTGACCCTCCCCTGCTCATGCTGTCTCTCTCTCTCTCTCCTAGAAATAAAACATTAAAAAAAAAATTTTTAAAGAGTGGGAATTTTCTGTCTCATTCACTTTGGTATCCCAACAATAAACAATGCCTGGCACCTAGTAGGCACCAGTAAAGTGATGGGTTTGCTCTAGATATACCAAGATATTCATCCTTATAACTCTTGGGTTTTGAAGATCAGGCACTGGAAGTTCCCAGAGTGTCCACCTCTAACAAAGTTGCTTCATCCTTTATTCCAGTGTACCCTACACAAATTATCATTATTTATCTATGCCATGGAATGAGAATGTTGAGGACTAGTGTGGATCCTACTAATGGCCAAGTTGGACACTCCGAAGACATCCCCTGCCCAGATTAGAATCCACACTCCCGACAATGACATCCAAGGCTTTCCTCCATCTGACCCAAGAACATTTTAGATTTCACCTTTGCAGTTTCCACCCAGACCACTCCCTGCTTGATCAACAAACATGCAAGTCTCCCTCTGGATCTTGCTTTGCCCTCTGTCTGAATGACACTCACACCAAACTCCAAGTATGTGATTCTGACCTATCCTGTAAGCTCAGCTCAAATTCCACCTCTTCCATGAAGCTAACTCTAGTCTCCTACAATAATATATAATCTTTTCCTTCCCTAAACAGACTTAGAACTTCATTTGACTTCTCTCACGGCTTTGACTCCACCTCATTGTTTTCCACTTATTTGTGTCAGTGGGTCTAATAGCTTTTTTCTACCACATTTATCTAACCGAATTCACCTTTTCTTGCTTTGTCAAAGTGGGTATGCAATCTTTTTCATCTCATCCTAACTCTGTACACTGCCATCTTTCTTCAAGCCCCATTTCTTTGTTCTGGAAGCCAAAAGCAGATCACTAAGTCTCCTGGCCAGTTGACCGTCCAATCGAATAGTAAATTACCAGTACCTCCTAGCCCCATTCTTTCAGGCATCCCAAAATTTACTCACCTAGCTAATGATCATGCAGCTTCTCAGTATGCCTGTGGCAGTTGGCTGCTGGGCCTGAGGGCTTAGGATGGGGCACGATGGCCACCTCTTTCCCTCAAATTTGGCCCTTACCCACTATTCTGAGACAACATGATAAACCACATTCAACACCCCATCCAGCATTATGAAATGTTTAAGTATCACAACTTCTACACATACTGAAAGTATACAACAAAGCTATGTACTCATAGCAATAAACATTTTTAAATCTCTGTTAGCACACCTGTACATCGTCTGTTCCAATCATATTAACTAAGGGTGTTTGGCAGCCACCTACAGAGTATTTTTGGACATGGAAGGGGGAAAAATGTATTAAGAGAATAAAAGTGGGGCACTGGGTGGCTCAGTTGGTTAAGCGTCTGACTTTGGCTCAGGTCATGATCTCACAGTTCATGGGTTCAAGCTCCACTCTGTGCACAGAGAGCCTGCTTCGATCTCTGTCTTCCACTCTCTCTGCCCCTCCTCTACTCATGTCCTCTCTCCTCTCTCAAATGTAAATAAACATTTAAAAAATTTTTGTTAGGGGCACCTGGGTGGCTCAGTCGGTTAAGCATCTGACTTCTGCTCAGGTCATGATCTCACAGTTCATGGCCGAGCCCCATGTCAGCCTCTGTGCTGACAGCTAGCTCAGAGCCTGGAGCCTGCTTTGCATTCTGTATCTCCCTCTCTCTCTGACCTTCCCCTGCTCACACTGTCTCTCTCTCTTTTTCTCTCAAATAAATAAAACATTTTTTAAATTTTATTAAAGAGAATAAGAGTAAGCCTAAAGAATTGAGGGAAAGGCAAGACAGCTGAGTCTTCCAAAGCTAGGTGCTTCTCAAACGGTAATGCTCTTCTCCCACCATCCAAATAGAAATGTGGCTTTTATCAAATCTAATTCACTCCCCTTACCTCAGGCTTTAGACTGAAGTACAGATTACCACAGAAGACTCTCTTATTTCAACTACTGCTGTTTGAACTCTAGGCATTCCTCAGAAGGAACTGGCTATCTAGAGTCTTGCAGAATGATGTAATCATAACATATAAACATATACCAATCTCTCGTATAGCTCCAGACTTACTGTGGGCTACTTCCTCTGCCTGAAACCTCCCTCTGGATACCAGTTTTGGTAACAACATTACTCAGTTTCATCCACCAAAGCAGAATTGGTTGACGGCATTCACACCCCAGAACAGATGAAAGTTGCATGGCTGTATCTTCTTCATGGCACGTTCATATTAGACTATGTTATTATTCATCTCTCTCTCTTATGGACCTTAAGCAGTATTATGGCAAAGGCCTTCTATTGTTTAACTTTGAATCAACAGGCCTAACTCTTGTAGCACTTCATAAAATTTTGGTACATGAATACATCAGGACACAAAAAACTGTATTTTTCAAAGGCCAATGGTCCCAGGAGAACAACTATATGAGATTTTATATGTTCATATTAACCAACTGTTTAGCTCATAGCTGGGCACACAGTAAGTATAGGATGCATTTATTGGTTTTGCTCTTTTGTATTACTCTACTCAGGCTGCTGTCCTAAAATAAGGTCCATAGCACCTTCCAAGATTCATTCTCCCCTCTTCCAGTAAGAGTTCTTTGATTTTTCTTTGGTGAAATAGTTCTCAAACTTTAGCATGCATCGGAATATCTGGGGAGCTTATTAAAATACAGGTCGCTAGGCATCATCTTCAAAACTTTTGATTCAGTAGGTCTGTGGTGGGGGTCTCAGGATTGGCATTTCTCATAAGTCTCCAACAAATTCTAGTGCTCCTACTCTGGGAACCACATTTTGAGAATTGTGACCTTAGGGAATCTACCCCTTCCTATTGCAGGTCACCTTAGAGTAACTGTCATTCAAATCACCTTCCCTCCACTAGCTAAAGGTGTGTGTAATCATGGCAACCCAGGCTGAGGCCTGCAGATTCCCCTAGAAACATTAATATCAAACATAGTAAAGGAAGCTCCAACCAAAAAGCAACGTCCTTGTCTGGAGAAGAAAGGTCCTGTCCACTTGTTCTTCCTTCCCAGATCCCTGGGACTGACTTGGCTTCTGTTCTTCTGGACCTTAACTCTGAAGTGTGGCCCAGGAACCAGCAGGATCTCCCCACCTGAGATTTTGAGAGAAATGCAGAATCTCAGGCTGTGTCCCTGACCTTCTGAATGAGAATATGCATCTTAACAAGACCCCCAAGGTCAGTTTTATGCATATTAAATTTTATGCACATGCTTTGAAGGTCTGGTTGTTCGAGCTATCCATTGACTCCAACACTTAACCCCGTGCCCTGACAATACATTTCCTTTTTCTCTGAGTCATCTAAAATGGGTTTATCTAGCTGGAAACCAGTAAACCTTAGCTAGTCAGGCACTCAATAAATGATGGGAACCATGTAGTTTGTGCAACAACTTTGCTGCGTGCTTTACAAGGACAAATAAGGTTAGGGGAGGAAACCAAAGGGAGATTGAGAAATTTGCCCAAAGTCATTCAACCTGTAAGTGATGGACCAGAGATGAGAACCAGGCTGACTGACCCCAGAGATCATGCACTAAGTATCTATAGATATATATAGCCCTCTTTCTATTGGGGGCTGTTGTTATATGTGAAACTAATGAATATGGATCAGAAGGCTGGAAGGTGCTTTAGAGATCATCTAGATCATCTAGAAAAGAAGTGAAGGTTCATCAAGTAGGTTAAGTGACCCATCCAACCCGGTGGCTGGCCAGCTTAAGAATTTCCACTAGAATACAGATATCCTGAGACCCAGGAGAAACTCCTGCCATCACTAAACCTCAAAAAGTATCCTCGATAGGCAAGAAACATACCCAGGGAGAGGTATTTGGAGTCACTCATCTCTGACTAACCTTTATATTTATTGATAACCTGTAGAACCCAGGATTCCAATCCTTTATCGGTATATCCATTGACTTACATCCGTTGACTTGGTGTCTTCTTGGCCAATGAAGATGTGAGAAAGGAAAGGAAGGGACATTTGAGAATGTTAATGCAATAATGAAAATAATCAGTTCCTCCTAAAGCTTAAACCAACTATAGATGGAAATGCTACACATAAAGCCATGTTTAAACATGTAGCTTTGTCATTTGATAGTCAATCGATATGCCCACTCACAGTCTCTTCATCTTAGAACATTCTTTTTTACTGGCACTACTAGATTAACATTATTAACACCTCAATTTAATAGCTTTCAGTCTAATTATTGGATGCAATTTTCTATGAAAGATAATTCTCAACTTTTAAAGCACTGTTATCTTTGCTAAATGGTTGGAATTTCTCTTCTACACCTGGTGCTTTCTTGGGATATGATCCACACTTATTAAATACATGCTATTTGAGTACTTCCATGCACTTTTTTTTTTTTTTACAAAGGTCTGAGGTGTTACTTTTATAAGTTTGGGTCTATACAAATAGGAGACAAGAATATGTTGGTAGAAAGCCCAAAGTTTTCTAAATGTAGATGAGCACAGATTAAGAAAGCAGTAATTAATTTCCTTTGACCTTCAGCTGAAATTCCTTTCTAAAGCTGTCATAAAGAGAAAGAGGCCAGAGAGGAGAAGTGAGACCGTGTAACAATGCAATTAAACCCTTGTAATGAGGTCGGGCCTTGGACTCGTTGCAACTGATATCATTATAGCAATGAGAAGGCCCTATATGGATGGTCTGATGTTTGTTTTTTTTTTTTTTAATTCATGCTTTTTTTGTTTAACTCTTTACCACCAGATATGTACTTCTTTGTAAGGGAAATATATAAGCATCATGTGTAAAGAAACACACATTTACACATAATTTTTTCAGAGGAAACATTCCATAGGCCCAGGCAGGTGATCTTTTGTATGCAAAATAGGAATGTATAAAAAGTAGCAGAAAGAGCTCAAGATTAAAAGTCAGTCAATGCGTTTCCTGCACTAAGGCTCTTAATTTACAGGTGTCTCCAATGAGCCAAGGTCAAGCACTGTCTTAGGGCTCTGGCCTTGAGTCTCCTGCTAAATAGCTGTGTGACCTGAGGCAGTCCCTGAATGCCTCTGAGCCTAGCTCTCTCATTTCACCAAGGCAAAAAGATGCCATTTACTGGTTTCTTTCTTTATGTTTTAGCGCAAAATTAATGGGAGTATGTTTTATCTCAGTCATTCTATTATGAATGTATCAGTCTTGTTCTCGCTGCAAATGTTTATTATTTTTGAAGCCAACCATACTTCTCTAAGACTTCTGGTAGTTCTATTACGCAGTCTATTGCTGTGATTAAGAGCAGAATGCCTTGGTTCAAAAGCTACTTTGCCATAAAGCTCTGTGAACTAAGCAGTTGCTTAGTTTTTTTCTGTTTCTTTCTTCATCTATAATAAAATGGGCATATTGGGATGCCTGGGTGGCTTAGTCGGTTGAGTGTCCAACTCTTAGTTTCAGCTCAGGTCACGATCCCAGAGTCATGGGATCAAGCTTCACGTTGGCTTCTGTGCTGAGTGTGAAGCTTGCTTGAGATTCTCTTTCTCTCTTTCTCTGCCCCCACCCTGACTCTCTGTCTCTAAAATAAATTAATAATAATAATTAATAATAATAATAAAATGGGCATATTAATAGCATTTACTTCATAAGATTGGCACAAAGAGCCAATGAATTAATGGATGAAAGTGCTTTTGAGAAAATGAGAGGGTATAGTAGGGGCTCAATAAGTATTCACTCACAACTATTTATCTAACCGATTCCACTCTTAAAGAATCAAAGAGTGAAAGATTTCACTGAACTTCCCAGAGAAAATCCTTCTGTTTCTGGGGTCAGGACACGTGGAAAATACTCTTTTAAATTAGATATGAAAATGCTTTGATTTCTCCCTCGTGTAATCAAGTTGCAAGCCCTCTCTTGGCTATGAAAACAGAAAGTTCAACACTTTAAACTACATATGACCTTACCTAGAAAAAGGGAGATGGATGAGTCAAATAATTTTATCAACAATGTGTAAGTCAGTGAGCATAATGAAGCACAAGGAGTCAGGAAACATAAATGAGTAAATAATAATAAACATGGCTTTATGCCTTCCAAATATATATGCTCACCTTTTCTTATTACTTACTGCTTACTCCATGGCTTTTCCAGATTTTTCAACAACCTCATCCATGAAGGATTCATGAAGAATGTGAGGGAGCTTATAAACCAAACAAAAAATAATGATAATCACTGAAAAATACTAGAACACCACAAAAATATTTAAAGTAAACAGACATACCCCAGGCACATAAGGTGACTCGAATACTCCAGTAGAATAGGAAAGTGGCTTCAGAGGGTCCTGGCAGACATGAAGTGAAAAGAAATCTTACATTTCACAGTTCTCATGTCTGAGAAAAATGTTTTAAGTCCCTTCTTTTCATTAGTGGCTTATTTAAAAGAGCTTATAGGGGTGCGTGGGTGGCTTGGTCGGTTAAGCGTCTGACTTCAGCTCAGGTCATGATCTCATGGTTCATGGGTTCAAGCCCCATGTCAGGCTCTGTAATGACAGCTCAGAGCCTGGAGCCTGCTTCAGATTCTGTGTCTCCCTCTCTCTCTGCTCCTCCCCCACTCATGCTCTCTCTGTCTCTCAAAAATGAATAAACGTTAAAAAATTTTTTTAATAAAAATAAGTTAATTAATTAAAAATAAAAAGAAAACAAAAGAGCTTATAGCTTGCTCACTCTACACTGTCCTGAGAGCCATGACTATGAAGAATAAAGTCTTGTCTACACCTGCAAGGAGCCTGCAGTCTGTGGGCAAACACATTCTTAGCACTGAAATCTAGGATACATTGGTCCTAACTAATGGATCCATATACGAAGTACATTAAATAAAATCATGCATAGAATCTTCAGACAGGATTTTCCAAAGGACTTACAATTTCACTGAAATGTTAGCTTAGTGTTAGATTGCCTCTCCAGGACAATTACTATAACATTAAGTGGTAACCTCATTGAAACCATTGTAATTCCAGTTGTAACCAAATATCACAGTATAAATATCTCCACATATCTTCATACTCTATAAAAGCATGGCTTTTAATTAATTCATTCAGTACATAGTCACAGAGACTCTGATATGTGCCAGGTTCTGGCTCTGTGACAAATGAAAACAACGATGAGGTCTTTGCTCATGTGGAGCTTACAGTCTGATAGGTTCACAAAACTTCAATGAATTTCTCGGTCAAAACTAATTTTCTATTCCCCTATTAAGTTGTTTTCAATGATATGTCAAGCATAGAGGTTTCCCTGCTGTCTTTCCCTTCCTTTCAGGGGAAATTCCTTTTATTCTTTCACCTCAAAATTGAGTTTACTTCATTCTCTTTTGAGAATTTATTTTTATAAAGAAGTTTTCATTAAAGAATATGTGGTATGTATATACAATGGAATATTACTCAGCTGTCAAAAAAGAATGAAGTCTTGGCATTTGCAACAATGTGGATGGAGCTAGAATGAATTTTGTTAAGCAAAATGAATCCATCAGATAAAGACAAAATATCGTATGATTTCACTCATACGTGGAATTTAAGAAACAAAACAGATGAACATATGGGAAAGGGAAAAAAGAGAAGGGAAATAAACCACAAGAGACTTTTAATGAGAGAGAACAAACTGAGGGTTGATGAAAGGAGGTGAGTGACAGATGGGTGAGGGCTAGATGGGTGAGGGGTATATGGAGGGAGGGCACTGGGGATGAGCATTGGGTATTGTCTGTAAGTGATGAATCACTGAATTCTACTCCCGAAACTAATATTGCACTGTATGTTAACTAACTAAAATTTGAAATAAGAGAGAAGTTATTCGCATTGATTTGTGTGGCACTCGGGGCGACATGTTGGTTTTTTTTCAATTTTTAATTTAATGTTTAATTTAGTTTTAATTTAACTAACATTTTAATATTTCCTTTCAACATTTTTTTCTTTTAATATTGTAAGAAGATCATTTGGGATATATTGCTCTTTTTTATTTGACATGCACTAAAAACATTTGCGTTTTTTAAGAAGCAAATCTTTCCATTTGCAATAGCATGGATGGAGCTGGACAGTATTATGCTAGGCGAATAAATCAAAGACAAATACCATATGATTTCACTCCTATGTGGAACTTAAGAAATGAACCAAATGAGCAAAGGGGAAAGAGAGAGAAAGAGGCAAACCAAGAATCAGACTCTTAATTATAAAACTGATGGCTATCTGAAGGGAGGTGGGGGTGGGTGGAATAGATGATGAGAATTAAGAGTCCACTTACCAGGATAAGCATCGAGTAATGTATAGAATTGTTGAATCCCTATGTTGTACACCTTAAACTAATATAACAGTATGTTAACTAACTGGAATAAAAACCAAAACTTTTTTAGAAAGCATTTACTATTTTTTTTATTAATGTATAGTTGACACACACTGTGACATTAGTTTCAGGTGTACAAAATAGTGAGTGATTCGATATCTATAAGTTATGCTATGCTCACCACAAATGTAGCTACCATCTGTATTCCCTAAGCTGCATGTTATATTTTGTGATTTATTCATTCCATAACTGGAAGCCTGTATCTCCCACTCCCTTTCAGCCATTTTTCCTATCATTCCAATCCCCTTCCCTCTGGTAATCACCAGTATTTTCTCTGTATTTATGGGTCTATTTCTGAGTTTTTTGTTTTTTAGATTCCACACATAAGCGAAATCATATGGTATTTGCCTTTCTCTGTCTGACTTATCTCAGTTAGCATAACGCCCTCTAGGCCCATCCAAGTGTCACAGATGGCAAGATCTCATTCTTTTGTATGGCTGAGGAACCATCCATTATATTTATTTATATGTATATGTGATATATATGCCATATCTTCTTTATCCATTCATCTATCAATAGACATTTGTGTTGGTTCCATATCTTGGCTATTGTAAATAATACTGCAATAAATATAGGGGAACATGTATCTCTTCAAATTAGTGTTTTAGTTTTCTTTCCACTAGTGAAATTACTCTATGGTACAGTATTTGTCTTTTTAAATTTTTTGAGGAAACTCCATACTGTTATCCAAAGTGGTTGTACCAATTTATATTCCCAAGAGCATTGCCTGAGGAGAAATTCTTAAGAGAAATTGTTGCACCCAAGGATATGGGCAATTTTTATAATTCTTAATTTATTAGTACAATTTACAAGTTCACTAAAAATATATAGAAACCTACCATTAACACTTTAGGAATTGGTTTTCCTTCCATTGATACTGTACTTCATATTCTCAGTAATTTACGTATGAAGTAAATTCTTTAAATCTAATCAATATATTTTATTAGGAGTTTGTTTTCCTTTGTAATAATTGTTTCCCCTTCGAGAGTCTATGGTTTTCTTTCCATTGATACTGTACTTCATACATAAATTCTCAGTAATAGAATAAATTCTCATAAATTACTGAGAATTTATGTATGAAGTAAATTCTTTAAATCTAATCAATATATCCTATTAGGAGTTTGTTTTCCTTTGTAATGGCTGTTTCCCCTGCTACAGTCTATGTATTTCTTCCATACTGTTTTACCCCTAGGCCTTCACTACATAGCCTGGGGCACAGTGAGCATATAGCACATTGTTCTCTGAAGGATGAAATACAACCATTGAGAACGCTGCCTCCAGACCTGGGCCACACCATTAAAATCACCTGCAGAAGCTTTCAAAATCCTAACACCCAGGCGAAGTCCCAAATCAGTTAGACCCAAATCTCTGGCGTTGTTACACAGATAGTCTTTTTCAGAGCTCTCCAGGTGATCCGAATGCGCATGCGCGGGCGGAGGCAGCGAATGACTACCTACAGAGTCTCACAACTCAAAATATGGTCCAAGGACCTCCAGTATTAGTTGGTTAGAAAAGCAGGATCTGAGGATCCATTGGGCTTAATGAGCCCATATCTGCATTTTAACACAATCTCCGGGTGACTCATATCTATTTAAAAGCTTAACAAACACCACCCTAGATGATTGTTCTGACAATTTCAAACCAACGCACCCTGGGGCTTCTTAAAACAACTCTCTCCACTGCTTGATACTAGAACAGCATCATTGCATGAAAGGGTTTACCTTCTTCTTCTCCCCCCCCCTTTTTAAAGTTTATTTATTTGTTTTGAGAGAAAGAGAGAGAGAGAGAGAGTGTGTGTGTGTGTGTGTAAGTGTGAAAGAGAGACAGCAGGGGAGGGGGAGAGAGAGGAGAGGGAGAGAGAATTGCAAGGAGCCTCTGTGCTATCAGCACAGAGCCCGACATGGGGCTTGAACCCATGAACTGTGAGATCATGACCTGAGCCAAAACCAAGGGTCAGACACTTAACCAACCGAGCCACCCACGCACCCCGGGTTTGCCTTCTTTATAATTCAACAGGGAAATACAAGTAGGCAATACTCAGACAAGGATTTCTTTGCCAATCAATTACCTAAACTCCCTCCCAAAGTTGGAGGCAGGAGAAAGGGCCAGAGAGGGACATCCACCTTGGGAGAGCCAGAGTAGGAAGTTCCCACATAATGCAAAGGTGGACACCAAGTGCCAGGGAAGGGTCAGGACTGGAATTCCCAATGCATAGGTCTGCAATGAAGGGCCAGCAGGCAGGCAGGCAGCTGAGGTAGTAAGAATCCAGAGGCATCACTGGCAGAACACGAGCATTACATAAGTTGGGACCAAATCAACTGAGGCAAGGAAGCCAGTCTTGAGCAGCGTGCACTGAATCGGCTGGACTGGGAAGGCAGTTTCTAGCTTCTATGAATGGGAAGCAATAGCAAGTGCACCGGAGACTAGCAGATTTCTATTTGAACAACAATCCAGCTCTTAGACACACTGGGAAAGTTATTCAACCTCCTTGATCCTCATCTGTAATCTGGGAATAGTAATTCTCACCTCATGGGTATTGTGAACATTAAAGGTGGCAATACATGTAAAGAGCTTAGAATCATGCCTGGCCCCCAGGAACTTCTCAATAAATGGAGCCGTTATTTGTTAGTATCTTAAATCTTTTTTCACAAACATATAAAACTGAAAGGAACTGAAAAGATAAAGGTTGTGTTTACTGTTTTTTATGGCATCTCTTTTTGTTCTGGTCCACAACAATCTAAGTATTAAATTTAGTATTCCTGGAGGTGTTTGGTATGATCTGTTGAATGGCCAAGTAGATTGTATCCTTTAAGACAGCCGTGATAAGATCTCCCATCTCACACACTCTTCTACTGTGACACTGACCCTCCTCTCAACAAGAGGAGAGATCTATTTGACCCTGTGCTCATGTGTGGGTACGTGTGCCTATGGAGCAAGGGTTGCTTTATGACTTCCAAGGCTGGGCCATCCCGAGATATCTGTACGTGCACCCTAGATGCCATCTTGCAAAGAAGTGGAGAGACTGTATGGAAAGGCCCCATGTAGGTATCCTGGCTCATTCCACAGCTAAAGCCCAATAACCGGCAGCCAACATCAGCCTCCAGCAAATGTGTGCTGGCCTTCAGATGATCCTAGATCTTAATCTCCAAGATAACTCCTGTCTTTGAGTCTTCAAAGCCCAGACTCCATGGCCCTCCGCCCCTTCCCATGTCCTTTGTGTGTTCCAATTCCACAGAATTGGTCCGCATAATAAAAGGTTGTTCCTTATGCCACAGAGTTTGGGATGATTTGTTACACAGCAGTTGGTAACTGCAACACTGATGTCACAATATTTTCTCTCATAGTATTTAGAATTCCTATTATTCAGTCCTAATGGACCTCTTTGTGACAGCAGTCAGCAATAATGTGTTAGAGGGTACATTTAATTTAATCACAAAGATAGCCTTATGTCCCAAAATTGCATCCGGCTGCACATAACAAAAACCCAGCTAGAACGATCTCCTTGGTATTAAAAAATCCATAAGTAGGTGATTCCATGGACAATATGGTAACTCTCTAATGCCATCAGACCCAGGAACCTTCTTTCTTTCCATTCAGCAATCCTTAAAGTGTCTCTTTCATCTTTGGGTTCATAAAATGGCTCCTGCCCCACATGAGAGAGGCAAAGTCTCAATCAAGGCAGAAAATAAGGATCAAAGGCAAAAAGAGAGGCATGGCCTCTCTTGGCTGCCAATGGGAATAAGAAATCAGTTTACTTAAGTGGGTACATCACTACCCTCAGCAAAATCGGACAATACTCAAGGGATGGATTATTAGTAGATAACCAGCAACATATAGAATAACTTAAATAGAAAATTTAGGTGGCTCAGTCCGTTAAGCATCTGAATCTTGATTTCAGCTCAGGTCGTGATCTCACCATCATGGGATCCAGCCCTACATCAGGCTCCACTCTGAGCATGGAGCCTGCTTGAGTTTCTCTCTCCCTCTCCCTCTGCCCCTCTCCCCCACTAGCACTCTCTTTCTCTCTGAAAATAAATAAACATTTAAAAATAAAATAAAATAGAAATTTTTAATAGAAAAATTCATAAAAGGATCTCTTGAAGAATAGGAAGGCTGAGAAGCTTGTTGGGTCTCGCCATGCAGAAGATGGCACATAAAGTATGAAATAGACCAAAGATATGGAGGTTGGAGTCAAGGGGTCATAGGTTCATGTTACCACCAGGCCTCTGTTTCCACAACTGTAGATTGGACACTATTGGAGAATAGCTATATAACAGGGTTGCCATGAAGATGAATTGAGAAGATACATCCATGGGAAAGCAGGTGACAATGTTGAATTGTGGGAATTCTCTCTCTTCCACAATGTGCCTCATGTCACCACCCAGAAGGCAAATGGGTCTGAATCACCTCAGCTTTGCAACCATCGATGTTTCTTGGCATTGAAAGTCAGAACTTAGAGGAAACCCCAAAGCAGAAAACCCTAGACCTCAGACAGCTTAATTAAACATGAAGTGGAGGTCTGCCTGGTATCTTATACCAGATTATTGCTGCAATTGCACCTTTTTTTTTAATTTCCAGAAGCAAAGGAAGTCTTGCTTAATATCAGGTCAGGCCAGGGTTCACCTCACAGACTGCCTATTGGGCTGAGTCATGTTCCCATTCAAGACAAGAGATTCCAAAATTAAGAGTCATCTGTGATAAGTGGACCTCAGATGTTGGGAGAATTTGAGTCGAGTGCTTCCAGAAGCCAGCAAAATCGAACTAGAAAAGGCAATGGAATGTCCCAGACAGCTGACTTTGGGTGAGGACAGGAATAATAATGGCAAGGGAAATTCTTTGCTTCAGCATTGACTTTTGCTAGTGTGAGAAAGAGGGGCTAATCTGTGAAGCTTCCAAATCCCGATAAAATGCCATGTTCTTTTTACTCAAACCACAACCACAGAATAGGTGCCACTTTTCAGAGAAAGAGTGGACGACTCACGATGAATTTGGCAATTCCAGGAGCGCACAGGGGGCAGTGGTCTCTGCTCCATGTTTGAGATGCGTGATCCCATCGCTCCGGGATCACATTTATTATTTAACATTCTTCTTGTGAAAGGTTTCTTTTACATTGCAAATGCCCAGGGTCCTCCTTCTGTCTCTTCAGTCGACCCCTTGCCTTAAAACAAGTGATCAAGGCTGAACACCATAATTAGTATTCAGGAAACTAATGAATGGCACTGAAATGTAAATGGACAAGGAAAGCACCTTCTATTTTGTAAAATAATTATCCGGCCTAATAATTATTTCCATGACTCTTTTTGATTGATTGAGAAAGGGCAAATAGAAGCTGAGAATTGTCTTTCAGGGCTAAATCGAAGTAGCCGAGCCCCAAAACAAGGTCACTCTTGAAGCAACATGCCAATAGGCAGATTCTGGTTTGATGTAGAGAGGCTGGTTTACACCAGTGTCTCGGCACTTCCAGCATTTTCTTCATGGGCGAAGAATAAGAACTCGGTAAGGGCCAGGGTAGAGTCCTCATTTTCAGAGCCAGTATAGATTGTAAATTCTTAAAGAGACCTTTCTCCCCTCACTGCACCATCCCTACAAATTCAACGTGAAGAATTTTTTAAGGGGTTAGAGAGAAGAAGATAATTTTAAACATTCACCATAGTTTTTCATACCCTCACGTTCAGGTCTCTGGAAAAATATGAAACAGCAGTACTGGAATGTTTGGGTTGTTTTTCCTTGCACCCAGACCAAGCATGCTCAAACTGCTTCGTAATATGTGGTCCCTTCCTTTATGATTCTTACTTAGAAATATTTGGTTTGCTTCCCTTTTATTTCTATAATAAACCTGAACTAGACTTTTTTAGGAAATCATAAACAGTCATGCAATTATGAAAGCAATAACAGTGTCCTTGAATAAGTCAGCAACTATGTCAAAATTCATTTTTCAAAACCTCTGGCATTAGGCAAGATTGCTAATGAAGCTATAGTTTCATGCCTCTTTCCAGCAGAGTTTCACTCTGACACTGGACTATTTTATGGGGTGTCAGGGAACCCCATGGTAGTGACAGGGGCTAGGGTGGTAAATTTGGTGTTTTCACTCAAGTTGTGCTTTTTGAAAGCTTCCCAGTCCATTGGAGTTACCACCTTCCATAAAAGCTTTTCCCATAATCATTGGGATCATTCAAGCTCTCTTTCCCAACTCTATATTCTACTTTTCCTACTTAAGTTATAACTTTATGACAATCTCATAGTCATAGCCCACGGTATAGGCATTACATCACCTTATAGCCCACATTAATTGAATATTTACCAGTTAGATGCCTAATAACTCAGAGGGAACCAAGGAGAGAACAGGAAATAAGACCGATGCCATCTGCGCGCTCAGGAAGCTCATAGTCTTATTTCAGGAAGCAGACAAAAAACACAAGTAAACAAACAAATAAATAAAATAATTGTCAACTAACTCCCCCAGGAAAAACATAGAGTGTTCTAACAGATAGCAATACTAAGCAGTAAAATATTAATGAATATTCAATTAATACACATGAGAGCATTTTTTTTTTTTTTTACATACATGATATTGAGTAAAACTAGCGATCATATTCTAAACATCTTGCCCCGGGCTCATCTCAGTCCTTCTGAATGGATGGCGTTTCTAGGTTCTTCTGTATTTCCCCAGAAGTTTTTTGCTCATATTCAACTGTGAGCAATGCTCATAATGGAAGAGGGCCCTCAGACAGCAGGTGGAGCGAAACCTCTCCATCAGGATAGCAGTTGGCGTATGATTTGATGGGTTTAACTCTTGCCCCCAATATCTTACTGCGCTCCTGACTGTAATTCATTTTTCTGTATCTTGCTCATCCATGTTGATTTCACCATGCTCCTTATTCGAATCCAGTACCTCTGCTTCATTATTCCAACTGTGTTTTCCTCCCCTTCTCATTTCCAGTTGTTGGTCTTGTCTTTTTCTTCAATATTCTCCATTCATCCAGGCCTTTCGTTTTTATCTCAGAGTCGATCTGAACTGTACCCTTCATGTTTCCTTAGCATTTCATGTCTGGTTTTTCTGAGCACCCTCAGATGATTCGGGCATTTTTAGATGATGTCTCAAAACTTTTAAAACTGTAAGTTAATTAAGTGCTTTCAAGGCATAAAATTCTTCGATGAAACAAATTAACTTTTGTAAATGCATTTTAAAAAGTAGTGCATTGTATGAGACACAGAATAGATGATAGTTCTTTAATGTCACCCTAGGCTTAATTTTAAAATACTAAGTAAATAAATGCTCTTAAATGCCTGTAATTTATGTAAATAGTCAGTACCTTCTTGCCTGCTTGTGAGTTAATGTCAACATTTAGAAATTACCATAATGGGTGTCTGCTGATCATTAGGTACTACGCATTCATGGGCTGGGTGGTGATTCTCAACTCTGGGGTAGCACATGAGAGTCACCTAATTTAAAACACAGGCACTCATTCTCCACTCCAGGGAAACCAAATAATATCTATGCATGGGTCTTTGGCAATGGTATTTTGTAAAAGTTCCCCTGGTGACCTTTCCGGGATGAAAACTCCAAAAACACAAAACAAAACAAAAAGCAACAAAAAAAATCCATGCTTAGCTAAACCTTGGAGAAACGCACTGAAGTGATTTGAATATAGAGCATATGAGACGCACTAGGCAGAAAATAAAAACAGTAACGAGATGGAACTGTCGTAGGTGTATTAATCATGCCTTTCATATTCTATATTTTCTGATGCTTTGGCCTCAGGGGCCTTGCTAATCTTAGAAAGACTGTCCCTCTCAGGGCTAGCAAATTCCTACTTCCTATGCAAAGCAGCTAATCCAACACCCATATGTCTCAACTATGTCTGTCTAGCTTTCACATTCCAGGTCACTATCCATCTAACCTAAGTGCCCCAGGACCAGGTACGTGACAACCAAGGGAAAGTCTATGCCCTAGAGTCCACCAACATGATTCAAACCAGCCAATCATAAGCCTGGCCCACATTTTCCCCTCACTCGCTCTCTTCCTGGCTGACCCTGGTGCTTTCCTGTGGGGCCCTGCCCCGTGCATGTCTCCTGCTCTCCGAATCTGTGAGTACGAATGTCATCCTTCAGGACACTATTTTCTGTGTTTGCTTGCTTTACCATACCTGATAAAAACAAATCCTGGATAGACTTTAAAAAAATAGGAAAGTGTTCTCAGGAAAGGTGACACTGGGGTGCCTGGGCGGCTCAGTTGGTTAAGCATCCAACTCTTGATTTTGGCTCAGGTCATGATCTCACAGTTCATGAGTTCGAGCCCCCAATCAAGCTCTGAGCTGATGGCATGGAGCCTGCTTGGGATTCTCTGTCTCTCCCCCTCTTTTTCTGCCCCTCTCCCCTTCATGCTTGCACACTCTCTCAAAATAAATAAATACACTTTTAAAAAAAAGGAAAGGTGGTATTTAAAGAATGGAAAGGAAATAGCTTTGAAAGAGAAGGAATGAAAAGATCTGGAAAGAGATCCCACAAGCCAATATCCCGAAAATGGGCAAGGACTTCACTGAACTGAAGCAATTGGGAAGGTTGTGAGCACTGCATTGGGACAAGACACAGAAGGTAAATCACTGGGGAAACGTGTGGCTTATTGGGGAACAGTTATGGGGGTGGGCGCAGGGCTGAGAAGTACAGACATCATTTATGTGGTATTCCTGGCAAATGGGTTCATAATAGCTCACATTTCTGTTATTTAAAAAACACATCTCGGGGGTGCCTGGGTCGCTCAGTCTGTTAAGCATTCGACTCTTGATTCTCGATTCAGGTCATGATCTCATGGTTCATGAGTTCGAGCCCCACGTCAGGCTCTGTGATGACAGCTGCAGAGCCTGTTTGGAATGCTGTATCCTTTCTCTCTGCCCTCCCCCATGCAGTATCTCTCCCCCCCCCATAAATAAATAAATAAACAAATATCTAAACTAAACAAAACATTTTCTTGATTCATTTTCCTGTACAAAGTCCAGAGCTAGAGGCCACAAGAAAACAGAAATAAAAATGACCTGGTTCTTCTTGCTCCCATGTTTTGTTTGGTTTTTTTTTTAATTGCTAAATCTAGTAGCAGAGACACAGAAGCAATTAGCTCCAACTTAAGGGAAAGGTGTGGCCACATCATCGGTGAGAATCAGAGGTTCAGATTCTATCAGAATGTGTGAGCTTTACAGGTTAGAGTGGCTAAAATGAACAACCCAGGAAACAACAGGTGCTGGCGAGGATGTGGAGAAAAGGGCACCCTCCTCCACTGTTTGTGGGAATGCAAACTGGTGCGGCCATTCTGGAAAACAGCATAGAGGTTCCTCAAAAAATTAAAAAATAGAACTACCCAATGACCCAGCAATAGCACTACTAGGAATTTATCCAAAGGATACAGGAGTGCTGATTCATAGGGGCACATGCACCCCAGTGTGTATAGCAGTGCTATGAACAATAGCCAAATTATGGAAAGAGCCTAAATGTCCATCAACTGATGAATGGATAAAGAAAATGTGGTTTTTATATACAATGGAATAACTACTTGGCAATGAGAAAGAATTAAATCCTGCCATTTTCAGTAATGTGGATAGAACTGGAAGGTATTATGCTGAGTGAAATAAGTCAGTCAGATAAACACAGATACCATGTTTTCACTCATATGTGGAACTTGAGAAATTTAACAGAAGACCATGGGGAAAGGGAAAGGGAAAAAATAGTTTCAAACAGAGAGGGAGGCAAACCATAAGAGACTCTGAAGTACAGAGAACAAACAGGTTTGATGGGAGGGGTGCGGGGGAGAGGGGAAAATGGATAATGGGCACTGAGGAGGGTGCTTGTTGAGATGAGCACTGGCTGTTGTACATAAGGGATGAATCACAGGAAACTATCCCCAAAACCAAGAGAACACTGAACACACTATGATAGCTAACTTGACAATAAATTATATTTTTTAAAAAAATAAAAGAATGTGTGAGCTTTACATTTTCCTTGGGGAACATTTGAGGTTTTCGTATGCAAAGGTCACTTATGCCGTCTTACAATATTGTTCTGATCTTCCAAAACTGTTCATTTTTACCTACTTGATGGGTTGGGGGTGTCCCAAGATAATTCTCTTTCTCCTTATGTTTTACATAGATTTTCTTTCTTTTTCTCTCTTTCTTTTTCTGTGTGTCTGCCCATCCATCTGTCTTCATACAATGTTATCCATCTATGAACGTCCATATTATGGTATCTTCATTGTGATTTTTTTCCTGTTTTCAGGAAAACATCTTGTTTCTACTCTCCTCTTGACAGATTTGCATTTTGGCATTAACACTGCAAACCTGGGGTGCCTGGATGGCTCAGTCGGTTAAAAGTCTGACTCTTGATTTCGGATCAGGTCATGATCTCACAGATCATGGGACCACGCCTTGCATGGGGCTCTGTGCTGAGCATAAATCCTCCTTAAGATTCTCTCCCTCCTTCTCCCCCACTTGTGTGTGCTCTCTCTCTCAAAAAATTAAAAGTAAATAAAATAAAAAATCATATAAAATATGAAATAAATCCAGTGCATATCAATTTTCAAGCTGCTCCATCAGGACAAAGCAGAGGGCATCTGAAAGAAAAGGAAATTTCTAGAAACTTCAACCTTGAATAGGATGAAGTTCCAGAGTATGGCTAAAGCTGGAAGGAAACCAGGCCTGAGCCGATGGAGCAGGCTTACGAACTCACCAATAAAAAGGGAAGTATGATTCCTGCAGGGTACATCTACTTCTGCAGCACAATTAAAAACCAGAGCAATAGATTTTTTCCTCACAGATTGGTAGAGGAGTGGATCTATTTCTCACCTGACAGCTCGATTCAAGCAGTTCCTTCAAATCTAAACGTTTCATCCCAACAAACCTATGTGTTGGATGTTTTAGTCCAAGGTTCTACTCAAATCAATAAGCAAACATAAAAGATTTCACTCAGGAAGCTACATTATTTCCTGTCTTGTCATTCACCACTTGATGAGGGCAAGAGGGACGGCAACGGGGAGGAACAGTCTATTTTTTAATGTGTGCAATATTTTCTCACTGCTCTTTGTACCGGCCTGGTTTTCCAAGTTGTGTGGTTCAGAAGCAACCTCTTATCAGCTGGGCCCAAACTGAGAGCCTTAGGTAACAATGAAATGACAGGTGTCACTCACACACTTTGCAAGTTATAATCAGTCCAGAAGTTAAATAATATATCAAAGGACCCCCCTTCTTTTTATGATTATAAAAATGGGAGAGACTGACTACCTCAGCGCTCATGACATTGTGGATATGCGAAGTCTGAACATGCTGTCAGACTGTGTCCAGCTGCTCCCCCCACACCAGACTTTAATTTTTTCCCCCTAATTGTAGAGGGGTATGTGGACGCTTTGTAACTGGTGCTGGGATTTTTTTTTCCCTCCCCAATGCTTCCTTGCCAAGGATATCATTATGAGATTCTGCAGTAACAAGCATTCTTCTGTTCAAATTTATATCAATTAGTTTAGGACAGTAATTCAATTGGACGGCCCACTGGATTTTGAAAGACTCACGACCATGTCAAAGTGACGACCTTTTTCCTTCTCTCTCAGCCAAAAGCAATTTTTTAACAAGGAGCCCTAGAAAGAAATGCTGGTTTGATAATTAGTTATTGATCATGGCCAATGCCATGGCAAACACCATTGGATTAGTCAGAAACCAGCAAATCAGGACATGGGAGTCTTTCTTGTCAACATTTGGGGCTGGGGGGGTGGGGGCACGGAATAAAGCAAAGAACTGATGGAATAAGATATCAAAAATAGCTTAATTAGGTAGGCCTCATCTTTGATGGAGATTCTTCTTATTTTCGAAAGTAGAAATAGATACCTTTAACCTGGGTGGATTTAAAGCCGAATTATCTGTTGGCATGAGCACTGGGTGTTATATGGAATCCAGCTTGACAATAAACTATGAAAGAAAATAAATAAATAAACAAATAAAGCTGAATTATCTAAAACAATCATGTTAATACAGAGTCACTTAATACTGTATCTCTGTTAGAAACACTACGAAATAGCAGAAATGAGTTAAGCAGGCTGGGGAGCCACTCAAATTGCTCTGAAACAACACCATGCAAAGTTATTTTGATAAATTAACCCTGCTATGGCCAGCAGTTTTGCCTTGCCAAGATACCATTAACCCCCATGCCCTGAAGTGCCCATTAGAAACAATTTGGATACATGCACAAGGAGACATAACAATTATAGGCAGTAGCTTTAGAAGTATAATTGACTTTCTGAGCGCTAAATTAGGCATCACTTTAGGGCTGCATAAAAATCTCCACATATGAACCACTTAATGGAAGGGGAAAACTTAAAAGAATGATTTTATTGTACTTGGAGGGGGGTGGGGAATGTTTCCATTAGTTGTATGATTTCTTCCAAGAATAGGAAAAAAAAAAGAAAAGCACTGAAAATCCACAGCAAGGTGACAATGAAGTCACAACTTCCGGCTAGTCTGAAGGTGGGTAGGTCCGGTCCCTGGGGCTGCTGACCAGCAAGAAGGGAGGTCTTCCTATGGTCTACCTTATGGGCTATCTTTCATGAGTGGGTTTTAGGTTGAAATCAATCAGCTCCATGACTAATTAGCTATAGTATAGAAATACACTTTTATTAGAACGACTCCTAAAAATAATATTTTCAAGATGAATATGTGAATTTAGACCAGGTGAATCAAACCACCCAGTCTCACCTTATGGTTTTATCTTTTGGAAAGTCACCTTTTCCCCAGAAAAATAAAATAATAAAATAAAATAAACACATATTCACTAATTTTGCATCCAATTTCAAGTGGTTCTTATGATTCCAGAGAGTACAATCACACCCGAGTGTTGGAACTATTTGGAGTCAATGTAAGAAAGAGATAGACGACATTTAGCTTGCTGTCACAAAATGCAGTTACTCCCAGAAATCAGTCATACGATTTGACTGGGGTGTCAAAGGGAAGTCTCAAAGCCCTGAGATTACTCACATCCCTGTTTCAAGGTATCTCGTGGCTTCCAGCTGATGTCAGATTCTCTGAGCTAAGAACTGTCCAACCCTCAAAGTGTGACAATCTCCTGGAGTTCTGCTTACAATTCACAGCAGCTACAATCATCCAGTTTACCACCCTCACTTTTAAATGCCAGTTTAACCATAAAGATTTAAAAGAAATTATTGGTCATTGAGAGTCTGATGATGTTTATTGCTATTTATGTTAATTCTATCATCTCAGGAAAAACAGCTCAGCAATGGTGTGTGTGTGTGTGTGTGTGTGTGTAAGAGATTTTAAAAAATGAAATAAAAAAATAGGGGTGTCTGGATGGCTCAGTCAGTTGAGCATCTGACTCTGTTTTTGGCTCAGGTCATGGTCTCACAGTTTGTGAGTTCAAGTCTGACATCAGGCTCTCTCCTATCAGCACAGATCCTCTGTTCTCCTCTCTCTCTGCCCCTCCCCACCCTTTCTCATTCTCAAAAATAAATGAACATTAAGGTTTTTTTTAATTAAATAAATCAAATAACTCCTATATGTGAAGACCCCAGACTTCCAAGTGAGTGCTCAGTACTCTTAATTTGACCAATAATGAGCTGGCTGACCTTGGACACACCACATCAGCAATCTGGTCTTCATTCTCATCTATGAAATGAGTATGGTGTCTAAATCCTCGCTCTTCATAGTGGTCCGTGGATGAAGACCATTGGCATCCCCTGGGAGCTTGTTGAAAATGCAGAATCTTGGACCCCTAGTCAAAGCAACTGAACGGGGATCTGCATTTTAACAAGCTCTTCAAGGGAGCTCTACTCTAATGGACTTTTTTTTAGGTCTATTCATTTATTTATTTTGAGAGAGAGCGTGCGGGCATGAGCAGAGGGGCAGAGACAGAGAAAGAGAGAGAGAAAGGAAGAGAGATTCCCAAGCAAGCTCTACCTTCAGCACAGATACGGGACTCGACTTCACAACCAAGATATCATGACCTGAGCCAAAATCACAGTCAGACGCTCAACTGACCAAACCACCCAGGTGCCCCTCTGGTGTAAAGGACTTTTAAGGTCATTTCCAAACCTCTTATGGAGGGCGAAGGGGAGACCAACAGCTTACATTATAAAAAGACAGTCCAACACTTCTCTCTTGTGTCTGTGTGTGTTGATTCACTTTCAGATGGTTAGCTTCTTTACCACACGGATACCCTGAGCCTGTAGGTCACGTGTTTATTTTCATGTATAGCTAAACAAATGTGCCGTCAGATGCCGGGGAGACGAAGCAAAATGGGTCGAGGACCCCACTTCTGCTGCATTGTCGGTCTGACTCAAAAGTTCTCCACTGGGGTCACCGCGCACCGAATTCAAACCCCTTTACCACAAGGGCTCATCTAAGCTTACATCCAAACCAGGGAAGTACAAGAGATAAATAATCTTATCTGGCTTTTTTTTTTTTTCCAGCATCACCTGATCTGTCAAGTGTGTCTTTAGTAACCCTATGCCAAGCTGACAGATTCCCCCCTTCCCATATCTGGATCGGTAGGGACAGCACCCCACCCCTCGGAAGATTCACTTACAGTAACGGCGGAGGTGCGAGCGGAGAATGAACAATAGAAAGCTGTCAAGCCCGACAGCCAGCCCTGGATGTATGAGCGCTGAGCTGACAGCAAGGGCCTCAGAGGGTAAACTGCTTTGCTGGAACTAATTAAACAGATGAAATTATTACATGAATATGCAGATGTTGTTTACATTTTACCATATGGTATTATTTCAGGTAATAACTCGCAGGAGAATCCCTTCCTCTCATCAAGAGGAAATGGGTTGAAAAGAAGGCCCCACGTGTCACCTTTCAGTTGCTAGGCAGACACTGATAACGCAGGTTTCCTCTCCAAGTCGCGGGCAGTGTTCAGCCTAGATCCCCCCCAGTGGCACCGCAGGAAGCAGGATGAAGCCAAGGCTCCTCTCTGGGAAGTGATGGGGGAGGGGCGGTGGGGCAGGCGCGGGAATGGACGTGCTGCCAGTTTCCGGAGTGGCANCCATACATCAGAACCGAACCGTCGGAATAAGTCTCGAGAGAGACGTGAGACCATCAAAGGAAACCATGGACTTGACCTTGGAGGCTGGGCATTTACTGAGAAAGCTTCACCGAGAGCCATTCAGCACACCCAAACAGAACCCACTGCTCTCTCCACTCGACCCACCCTTCCACCTGGTTCCTTGCACTTGTCTGTTAATGCACTAAAACATGGAGCCAGGGGCCCATCTAACTCGGACTCCCTCTTACCCTTCATCACCCAAATCCAACTAATCACCAAGGCCTCCGGGTTTTGTCTCAAAAATGATCCTTGTGTGTTTTCCTGCCCCACCTCACACCCCTTCCTCGTGTCCTGCCCCCAAGTGCCCCTCCCCAGTCCTCCAGTATTTGCGATTGAACTATCCCAGCCTCCTTCTTTGCTTACTCTCTGCCATTCTTTATTCTACCCTTGGCTCCAATGTCAGAACCATTTCTACAATGTCTGTCTGATCGGGCCTCTCCCTGGCTTATCATTGGGTTTCGACCCAAGCCAAACTCACTGCCTTGCCCTACAAGGCTGTACTTATTCTATATTCTACCCATTTTAATTGTGTTCCAGTTTTCATACTAGGCTGCTCCCTGGGCCGTCTCCACACCTGGAATATCTCCCCCACCCTCCTCCTCCTAAGCTATTGGCTAATCATTCTTTTATGTTTGAGTTGGGATCCATTGTAATGATTGTTATTATTTTTAAAGAAAACATAACCATCTGATCTGGTCCCCCAAAAACCCTGCATTATTTACTCCTTTGAGATAATAGGGCCAAAGAGCCTTCTCTGAATTTATCCACACCTTTTCCATGCTCACATCAAACATATGCAAACATATATATATGTTTATATACACACATATAAAGTCTTTTTTTACAGTCCTGGGATCCTATTATTCATGCTATCCTGAAACTAGTTCCTGTCACTTAACAATGCCATGGACATTATCTAGATCAAAGATAGAAGTAGAACACAGTCTTTTTAATGCTGCAAAATATTCCCTGCTGCACATACAACATCATTTACTAAACCATTTTGCTATTACTAAATATTCAGGACCTTTTCTTTTCTTTACCTTCTTTCTCTTTTCCTTTTGTTTTTCTTCCTTTGCAAGTATAAATAATACTATTACAAATTTTCTTGTATGATAAGTCCCTCAATACTGATATCAGCCTTTATTTCAAAAGAATAGATTTCCCAAAGTGGGTGTGCAGAGTCTAAAGGCACAGGGGCGCCTGCGTGGCTCAGCCGGTTAAGCATCAGCCTTTGGCTCAGGTCATGATCCCACAGCTTGTGTATGAGCCCCTCGATGGGGCTCTGTGCTCACAGCTCCCAGCCTGAAACCTGCTTGGGAATCTGTGTCTCCCTCTTTCTCTGCCTCTACCCTGCTTTCACTCTGTCTCCTTCTCAAAAATAAACACTTAAAAAATTAGACATAATAGATATTTCCAAACTGTTTCCCATAGTTTCCAACAATCTATACTTCAATCAGCAATACATGAGAGTGCCCATTCGCCCACATCCTTGATCGATGTCATCTATTATATTATCACTTTTTAATGTGATCTTTGTTGCTGCTTATGTCTTGTCAATATGAATGATAAAACTGTTGCCTTCTTTTCATTTGTGGTTCCTTCACTGTTAGAGAAGTTCGGCATCTTTTACTGAGTTTATTTTCTGCCAGGATTTCCTCTTCCTTGAAAACTCTACGTTGATATCCATTCCACATTTTCCCCTTAAGTTGTTTGTCTGCCCTGTAAACGTGTGGGATTTGGTGGACTAGGTCTTTGTCTGTTCTATGCATTGTAACATATCTTCCCAGACTTGGTCTGTTTTCCTTTAGAACTTCTTGGTTTCTCAAGTCTCTTGAGAAGGTCTTTTCCCATGCTAAGGTTATTCAAATAGTCACTGAATGTTTAATTGGTTTATTTTTATACTTCCTTTATCTTTCGGAAAATTTTCTTGGCTCGTTTCAATATTTATTTTTCCATGTGAACTTGAAATTCCTTCTGTCACGTTCTTCACTCATTCTCAAAAAAAGGGATTGGAGTTCTAATTAGAAGTATATCAAATTTATATACTAACTTGAGAACGTTTGACATTCGATGATGTTGTATAATAAAAATATTACTCACTATTCTTTCTAAGTTGTTTCTTGTTTTTGACCTTCAATGTAATCTTGAAACTTTCTTCCCTTAAGTCTCATGACTTGTTAAAATTTTGTTGGCATTGTACTTTTTATTGTATTATTATGAATACATGTTTTTTAAATCTTTTTCTTTCAACTAATTGTTTCTATAATTGAGAAGCTAGGATTATCCATATTACATTATTAATTCAAATTATTCATTTTAATCTCATTAATTCTAATAGATTTCAGTGGTTTCTCTTAGGTTTATCAAGTGTGCCATTATACCAATAAAGATACTTTTCTTTTTCAATAAATAATTTATTTCATTTTCTTGCTTTATTGCATAGCTAAAACTTCCAAAGAATGTTAAGTAATAATGATGATCTTGGAAATTATGCATTGTACCTGAAATTAATAAACAAATTCATAAAAAGCTGATTATAGTATTTCATCATTTAATAAGGTGTTGATTATTGGTTATGAGATATAGACTTTTATCATACTTAGTATATTTTTCCTTAAAAAGTTTATTAGTTGGGGTGCCTGGGTGGCTCAGTCAGTTAAGCATCTGAGTCAATTAAGCTCAGGTCATGATCTCATGGTTTGTGAGTTCAAGCCCTGCATTAGGCTCTGTGCTGGCAGCTCAAAGCCTGGAGCTTTCTTCAAATTCTGTGTCTCCCTCTTTCTCTGCCCCTCCCCACTCATACTCTGTCTCACTCTGTCTCTCAAAAATAAAAAAAAAGTTAAAAAAATAAAAAATAAAGAGTTTATCAGTAATAGCTTCCAAATTTTAGAAAATGCCTTTTTGACATTTATTGATTAAATAAATTCTATTCATTGATATAATTAATTCTGTTGGTAAAATCCAAATGTTCATGTTTTTAAGTTTCTATTAGTCATGTATGTTATTCTTAGAATAATACACTGATAAATTCAATTTAATATATTTTTAACTTTATATTTTTAGGAAAAATTGCACCATCTTAAAAATTTTTCAGATTAAGGTTTTCAAAGCTTTATAACCTGAAATGACACATTCAGGTTTGGATTGGCCCAAAGTCTTGTGACTCTGTGTGGGTTTTAGAATCGTAACATTGGTATCACCTGAGCACCTATTGAAACTTCAAAATCTTACACTTCCCTGGACCTACTGAATAATAATCTGCAGTTTAACAAGAACCCCAAGTGATTTGAATGTACATTAAAGTTTGAAAAGCACTGGTGTAAATAACACAGTGATTATCCACTTTTTAAAAGTCACATCACACTCTGCCAAAAACCATTTGGTTATGGCACCTATTTAAAAATGGTGGGGTGCCTGGGTGGCTTAGTCAGTTGAGCATCCGACTTTCGCTTAGGTCATGATCTCGCCGTTTGTGGGCTCGAGCCCCGCGTCAGGCTCTGTTCTGACTGCCAGCTCAGAGCCTGGAGCCTGTTTCAGATTCTGTGACTCCCTCTCTCTCTGACCCTCCCCTGCTCACGCTGTCTCTCTCTCTCTCTCTCCTAGAAATAAAAAACATTAAAAAAAATTTTTAAAAAAAGGGTAAACAGGGACACCTGGGTGGCTTAGTCAGTTAAGCATCTGACTTCGGCTCAGGTCATGATCTCACGGTTCATGGGTTCGAGCCCCGTGTCGGGCTCTGTGCTGACTGCTAGCTCAGAGCCTGGAGCCTGCTTCAGATTCTGTGTCCCCCTGTCTCTCTGACCCTCCCCTGCTCATGCTGTCTCTCTCTCAGAAATAAATAAAACTTTTTTAAAAAGGTAAACAATCTGTTATCTACCTAAATTTTTGTTCTATGTCTGTTGAGTCATTTGCTACCTCTCCTTGAACCAAGTCTGAATAGTTATGTTTTGCAAGGGAATCATGTTATTTCCTCTCACTTTTCCCTACAGATACACCGGACTGCATACACTAAATCTCCAAGGATACCCTTCCAACTTCTGTAGCCCAGCCCTCGTGCCTACGCCCGTGTTCCCATGTCCTCTATTCCTCTATCGTGACACTTATCAGATTCTATTATTGTATCTTCTTTAACTGCCTTTCTCCTCTGTCAGACCCAAGAGGGAAAGACACCATGGCTCTCTTGTTTATTTTTGTATGTCTGGCACCAAGCAAAGTGAGACACTTAGTAGGCATTCAAGAAATATGCTGAGTGACAACTGAACGGATGGATAGGTAAGCACAGTGTTCTTAGTGATAGTGACAGATACATGATTATCTTTGTATTCTTTGTACATTTAATAGTTCCCAGCAGCGGGCGCCTGGGCGGCTCAGTCGATTGAGTGCCAACTTCAGATCAAGTCATGATCTCACGGTTTGTGGGTTTGAGCCCCACGTCGGGCTCTGTGCTGATAGCTCAGAGCCCTAGAGCCTGCTTCAGATTCTGTGTCTCCCTCTGTCTCTGCTTCTTCCCCANGCACCCGGCATCTTATAAGCTTCCTGGCCCATGGAGGACGCTCAGATAGACTTTTTCTCCTCTTTCTTTTTTTAATGTTTATTTATTTTCAAGAGAGAGACCGAGTGTGAGTGGGGAGGGCCAGAGAGAGAGGGAGACACAGAATCTGAAGCAGACTCCAGGCTCTGGGCTGTCAGCGCACAGATGGACCTGTGGGCTCAAACCCAGGGAGGAAATCACTTGCTTAACTGACTGAGCCACCCAGGTGCCCCTCAAATTGCCTTTTAAAATGCAAAGTGCTTTGTAAACTTTTTTTTTTAATTTTTTTTAATGTTTTATTTATTTCTAGGAGAGAGAGAGAGAGAGACAGCGTGAGCAGGAGAGGGTCAGAGAGAGAGGGAGTCACAGACTGAAACAGGCTCCAGGCTCTGAGCTGACAGTCAGCACAGAGCCCGATGCGGGGCTCGAACCCACGAACTGCAAGATCGTGACCTAAGCGAAAGTCAGACGCTTAACTGACTAAGCCACCCAGGCGCCCCTAAACTTTAAAGACATAATGGCAGTGCCTGGGGATTTGATGGTAAATAAAGAAAGAAATAGTCTCCAGAGTATCCTACTTACAATCAAGTAACTTATTTTGGTTTTGTTTTAACTTGATTAGTCATATAGTTTAATGAATTTGGGAACTCCGCTTATATTCTCAACTTTCATACCTACTTACGAATATCTTCACAGGCAGGAAGTCATTGCATAAAAGAATTTTTTTTTTTTTTCAAAATCAGACAAAAGTAATTTATTGCCAGGGCTAGAAAATAAGTATTTGAATGTCAGGCTTGACAAAACAATCTCAAAGGGAAAAAAAAACACACAAAAATCATAAAACACATACACAAATCAAAGGTAAACACGGAATAACAAAGCCAACTTCATCAAAGGACACCACAGTAAAACCAAAGTCAGTGAGAAGAGAGTAATTGCCTAGAATGCGTTAAACAATATACCAAATGTCAGCTTCCGGACAGGTGGGCATCGAGGGCCATCTTGAGACCCTGGGGAAGTTCTAGTTTCTGTATTTGAACTTTATGTCATGTATTCTTTCTAGGCATTCCCCAGTTTATGGCCAGATTGTTTCCAAATGGTGGTTTTAAAACCTTTGTTTATAATTCATAATATTGCTCCTGTGAGGGAAGCGTTGGGATCCCCGGACAAACCACAGGAAGCTCTTGGGTGAATACATAATGGAAAGCTGGTGTCAAGACGACCAGCTCCATGGTGCATTTGAGGATTGTTTTCTGGTCACAAGGGACCCCAGAACAAATATTGAAGTAGACACCTGTATCAGTCAGAGTTCTCCAGAAAAACAAAACGAATAGGGTGTGTGTGTGTGTGTGTGTGTGTTTATTTTAAGAAATTGGCTTCTAGGATCCCCCAGCTGGCAAACAGACACCCCAGGGCAGGGCAGGAGGCTAAAATTTCCAGCAAAAGCCGAGGTTGTGGTCCTGAATCCAAAACCTGTAGGGTAGACCAGCAAGCTGGAGACTCAGACAGGATTTCGATAGTGCCTCCTGGAATCAGACTTTCTTCTTCTCTGGGACACTGCAGGCTTTGCCTCTTAAGGCCTAGAAATGATTAGATGAATCCCACCCACATTACAGAGGACAATCTTTTCTATATAAAGCCAACAATCGTAGACCTTAATCACATCTACAAGATACTTTCCAAGCAGCCCCGACACTCATATTGGAGCAAACGACGGGGCTCTGTAGTCTAGTCAAGATGGCAGGTCAAATGAAACATTCACACCGAGGCTGTCTCCCCACCCATTCCACAACCACTGCCCCTAACACCACGGCTTCCGGGCACCCCACGCCTGCCTACTATGCTCGCTACACAAGCTCTTCTCAACATTATGAAACTCCAAACTCAAATGTTACGAAGATAGCAGTCGGGTAAGGTTAATTCAGAATTTTAGGAATCTAAACCAAAACCCTCTGCAGTATTGAAGTGGAGATGAAGCAGCTTGTAGGAATAGCGTGTTCTAAACTAGGTGGTCACAAAGCACATTGTGGAGGAGCTGGAAGATGACAGAAGCGAGAAAGGGGGCTCACTCTAGAACAATGGGTCAGTGGTTGGAAAGAATTTGGACCAGTCAGACCAGGCTGAGCCCAGCTCCTCTCTTCTGGCCAGCCCTGGCCACATGGGAGCAGTATCAGTGTTGCCAGATTTGTTACTTTTTTCAGGCAAAGTTGCAACTCCAGATTTTTATGTGAAATTTCCCAATAAAGAAAAACACCCTGCTAGCTGCCAATGTGAGATTCCTCCCCTAACTTTTTTCTTTGCTCTCTCTCTTTCTTTCCTGTAATTCTGTGTTCTTGCATCATCTGAAAGTTCAGAGAGTCCACAGCATGACCACCAGCCCCAGTGGGAGGTCTGGGGAGAAGGTCTTGGGAGAGGAGGAAGATGGGAGGGGACTTATACCCATGGCTCATCTGTCCAGTGCTGGAAGGTGGGGGTGGGGTGTTCTAACATAGAATTTTTTTTTTAAAGTTTATTTATTTATTTTGAGCAGAGACAGAGAGAGAAAGAGAGAGGGCGCACATGAATGGGGTAGGGGCAGAGAGAGAGGGAGAGAAGATCCCAAGCAGAGAGAGAGAGAGGGAGAGAGGATCCCAAGCAGGCTCCGCATTGTCAGTGCAGAGCTGGATGTGGAGCTCGAATTCAGGAACTCATGGCTAGGTAAGATCATGGCCTGAGCCAAAGTCAAGAGCAGGACGCTCAAAAGACTGAGCCACTCAGGCACCCCACTTAGGATGGTTTTGAGTAGCCCTTCCCCGCCCCCTGTAAGGTCTGGTGGACTTGGGCATTCACATGGGGTTTATAAATCAAGCATCAGAGTTATAAGATTTTATGCATGATGAAAGTTTGCTGGGCACCCCTGGGTCATGCGGGTCCCTTAGACAACAAAATTAAGGATCAACAATGCCAAGGCTACTTCAGGACCACAGCATGGGACTCACTATGCACAGGATACTTGGAGAATGATAAATAATCCTACTCAGACTAACTGCTTTTTTTTTTAACAGCTTGTATTACTTTTGTTTTTAATGTTTATTTATTTTTTTAAGTAAAAATCAGGTTGTCTTTTACTTAGAAATTACAAGAAAAAAGGCTTTATGTGAACTATAAAATAGAATTTCCAAAGGGTTCCCATTTTTTTCTCCCTGTTTTTCAGATTTTATTGAATTTTCAGCAATGGTAGATATATGTTNAGCAAAAGTTGGACACTTAACCGACTAAGCCACCCAGGCGCCCCTATTTATTTTTTAATGAGAGAGAGAGAGAGTCGGGGAGGGGCAGAGGGAGAGAGGGAGACAGAGGAATCCAAAGAAGCAGACTCCAACCTCTCAGCACAGAGCCTAACAGGGGGCTGGAACTCTCGAACTGTGAGATCGTGACCTGAGCTGAAGTGGGAGGAGGCCTGACTGAGCCACCCAGGTGCCCCTCCGACTAACTTCTAAAAGAAGGCTAGAAGGAGGAACCATCATCCACTTATCTCTCACCTCTACAGGCAGAGATGTTTTCTTATCTCGTTAGATTTGCTCAGGAAAATACTCAGGCTACTCAGGATGGGAAGGGTCTCAGCAAGTCCCAAGGGAGCAAAAGAGTCACCTACTCATGCCCTCCCTTCCCCTGTGGTCCCACATCTCCCTTGGGGATGGGGCCTAAGGGCATGCTTCCCTCTCCTCGGTCTGTGTGAGATTCACCCGAAGGCCTGCCAAAAATGCAGATACAGGCTATGCTCCAGAAAGTCCAATCCAATCCATTTAAGGCATCTGCTTTCAAAATAAGCTCCCCAGGTGAGGTAAACTGAGGACAAAATATTTCAAGAACACTGCCCTCAGAGAAGGGAGGCAATGTATTTCAAGCAACTACTCAGGGAGTCCCGGCTAAGCGGAAAATTCCCCTCAAAGCAATAAATGGGGGTTGGCACTTTATCTAAAAGTCATGAACAAACCATGTGTGTCAATCTCAAAGTTTTGCCTACATGGATCTGGTTGTCTTCTCTTCAGTGAGAGGCCGGGGACGGACTTCCATAACAAATAGATTTTGTGCCTTCAGTTGGCTCTTGGACGGGACTCTGAGCACTTCTGTAAAATGCCACCATAAGCACGTTGACACTGCGCTAGCCAATTATCCACAGCCTGTCTGCTTGGTGGTCAAGCCGAGAAGTTCGCACACTTTCCTTATCTCTTTTCACACACCTAAATTCATTTTCGGAAGCCTTGAAAAAGACTCACCAGGCCTTAAAATAAAAAGTGATGCCGTCTTTAAGTAGGATTTGAATTTAATCCCACATCTGGGCAGATAAGTGATTAAAACACACACTGTCCTCTATTTGCTACTTTAGATAAACAACCACAGATACACCTACCAGCAGTCAGCTGTTAGCAGGAACGCAGAAGAGCCCTGTCTGTCTCCGAGGAATTTTTATGCGCCTGACAGTCACATAGGATGTTCAGTGCAGCAACTCTAGGTAAACTGTTGGTTTACAATCTCTGAAACCCTTTGGAGCGTGCGCTGCAAACGATCTTCCTTCATTGGCTTATCAAAGAGGTTACAGAACGAAAGGTCCTAAAATCCTACTAAAATGAGAGATTTGGCTTATTATTTATGGAAAGAAAAGTATTTGAGGCAACTAAGATTAACAACTTCCTGTATCTGGAAGGTATCGTTTTTTTACCACGCGCTTCTGAAGGCTTATACATTGCATGCCTGATGCAATAATTTATTAGATAATGGGCCCTTTCTATTCCTCATCTGCAGCGACTGATAAAAAATGCCATTTTAAGGCATTGAAATTGGAGAATAAGAGAAATAGGCCTTGTCAATGCTTTGTGTTTTTTAAAGAGTCTGCAGTCTTCATGCAGAGAGTTTCTACCCGAGGCATATTGGAATGATCTACAGTGCTGTTTTAAAACATTGTTTCAGCCCCAACCTAGATCATGAAAACAAACTCCATGGGCCTGATGAGGTCATTTAAAAACCCCCAGGTGAGGGGTGCCTGGGTGGCTCAGTGGGTTGAATGTCTGACTCTTTGTTTCTGCTTAAGTCTTAATCTCATTGTTTGTGGGTTCGAGCTCGACCATTGGGCTCCACATTGACAGTGTGGAGCCTGGTTGGGATTCTCTCCCTCCTTTTCTCTCCGCCACTCCTCTGCTTGTGTTTTCTACCCCCCCCCCACCATGAATAAACTTAAAACAAAAAAAAAACCTCCCAGGTGAGCCTAAAGTAGCCATGGCTGTGAGTCACCAGCAATCCCATACATCAAAGTCACACCTAGGAGTTGCCTTTCTGGTAAAACTACTACCTTTGAGATGATCCCCTTTTCGTAGGCACCTCAATAGCTACAAACCTGAACGGGGCTCATGGCGATTCTTCCTACATAATTCTGTGCCATGAGTGAGGTTCCACTGACAAAAGAACACACAGTAAAACAGAGAGAATTCCGATCTATGGCAAACAACGATACTTTTACTTAAATGATGTTTCTTCCGGGGGTCATTTTTAAATATAAGGGGTCCACAGGTTTGGTTTGAACTGGGGACAGGAGGGATCTGAGCAAACTCTCAGTTAAGCTCCACAAATGACTTAATCTACTTTTTCTCTCTAAACAGTGACTCACCCCCAGTCCTCGTCCACACGCCATTATCTCGGAAAGCAGACTGGAGCAGGCAAGGGCTATTGCTAATTATCGGTTATTTATAACAGAGCTGGTCATTCAGAAAGCATCCCTCCTAAGTTTTCTATATTAGTGTTTGCAGCTGCCTGTCTGTATTAATTGCTAAGCATCGGGTTGGACAGGCAGATTTATCCAGGAATGAAGGACCACAACAGAAACTGGAAAAGAAACAGCGAGCTGGGCACCCGGGCAAGGTGCTCAGACCACGCTGGTGGATGTTCCCTCTTCCCATTCAGGAATGGCCAAGGTTTGGAGAGGGTGATGATGGCAACAAAATAAGAAACACAAAAATGCTAGCTGGTCAGCTGCCTTGGCGTATTCACGTCCCTCCTGGAGAACTCAGTCTACGAAGTAAGATAAATCCACAACCTCGACTTCAAATCAGAGCCTGCACTGGTTCTTAGAGGAACCCCAGTCATTACAGGGGGTTATTATTTTTTAGTTGATTCCCTCTAGGTAAAATTACAACTGATTTTGCTCAGAAGTTCTCAGGATGTTTGGTTTTGTTTAGTGTCGTATTCTAAACAGAATGAGTTAAAAGCAATCGGACGATTTCCGATGTTTGCAGACTAAAAGTTGCAGAAAGGGCTGGGTCTTTTGTACCTCTCCAGGGCCAAAGCTCACGCTTCCAGCTCCTGGATTCTAATTTCCTCAGAGATCTCTGGAAGGGGCTCTGGTAGCAGCTCCTGTCAAGGGGTGGTCGGGACAAGAGGGAGGTCCCTGGAGGGAGGTAGTTTTCCATTCCAGCAAAAGTGAACATCCGCGATGAGGGGCTGCAGGATGGTGACCCACGGCGACGGGGTGTAACCCTCTTCTCGTGGCGAATCTGCATGCAGGGTTCAGGGACCAGCCCAGACCTCGTTGCTCAGACCACGTTCTCCCGGGCTTTCTAGCCTTTCTCCCCTGGTTGTGCCCCATGGCATTCCCCTCCATCTGCCATGTTCTGGTCTATTTATGTGATCACTTGTTTATCTTTTGTCTCCCCTCCAAAGAAGGGCAGAGTGATCAACAAAAGGGGACTTGTGTGTTCTGTTCGCCACCTTATCCTCAGACCCCATCATTTCATCAGGTGTAATGGCCACTCGATAAACACCCATTGAAGAAATGAAATGATAGGCAAAGGTGTAGGGGAGTGAGGGAACCAGATCAGAGGGACTGTAGGCAGTGAATTTCCCAGTCCTTCTGATGAGCACTGGTGTAGGGAGAGGCTGGAGAATTTGGGGCCCACATAAGTCTAGACAGAAGCCCAGAGGAAAGGAGGGAGGTGGAAAGGAAACACTCTATACCCTTACCAACCATTCAACAACAGCATGTACGCAACACTGATTTTAGAGACTCTACTCTTGCCCTTGCCCTGGGAATGCAAAAATAAATATCATGTGGCACCTCCCAGGTCTGAGGTGGGGAGACCAGCTGATGGGCCAAAGCGCCATTTGGAAGATGCTAATAACAATGAGCATCACCATCATCATCATCACACCTTGTATTTATTGGCACTAATTGTAGTACCAGATTCCAATCCAAGTCCTCCAATAAAACCATATGAAGTTACTATCTTTATTTTGCAGATTCAGAAACTGAAGTTACATCAATTGTTCAAGGTTACAAAACCAACACATCGTGGCAGGTAGGTAGAAAATTAAATGGTTGTAGGAATACCTGCGTGGCTCAGTCAGTTGAGGGCTCGACTCTTGATTCCAGCTTAGGTCATAGTCCCAGAGTTGTGGGATCGAGCCCTGTGTCCAGCTCCGTGGTAAGCGTGGAGCCTGCTTGGAATTCTCTGTCTTCTTCTTTCTGCCCCTCTCATGGACATGCACTCTCTTTTTCTCTCTCTACCCCCCTTTCTCTCTCTCTCTCTCAAAAAAAAAGTATCAATTACTTGTAAAGGAAAAAATGAGAGAGACAGACAGACAGAGAGAGCACTCTAACAAAACAGCAGCTTAAAGAATGAGGTTTGTTTTTCTCATGGGTGGTAGTCGTAGAAGATGGCAGGCTGTTGCTTCATGTGGCCACTCCAGTCCCCGGGTCCTTCCATCTTGTCTCTGTCATCCTCTATTCTCACCTGTCTGGTTGAAGCTGAGGGAGGAAAAGGGGCATGTGAGAAGTTTCCATTCCCACCCCCAAATCATTGGCCAGGATCTGGTCAACTCCATACCTCTTGTCATAGGGTGGGCGGAGAAGTACAGTCCTCTAAAACATTGCAAGCCCAGTATGGAAAATGACATTGGTTAGACTCAAGTGGACAGATAGTCACCTTTACCGCAGTGGGAAAGCCAACATACACACCTGACCCCCAATCAGCGAGACCAGCGTAGACAAATTAATCTATCACATCATCTATAGGAGACAGAAGATCAGAAAACGTAGGAGAAAGATTAGTATTCAAAGTGACCCAGGCAGAGACTTCATACACAGCAGAGTGATCCCAGTCATTAATACTGTACAATATAATTCAAAATTGCTATGACACTACATCTTAAATGTTCTCGCCACAAAAACAAGAAATGATCATTGTGATGTCATTGATGCATTAGCGCTAAGGTGATAATCATACTGCAATATATAAATGTATCCAATCTACACATTGCACATCTTAAACTTACCCGGTATTGTATGTCAATGATTACATCAATTTTTTAAAGAATGGGTCAGGCAGAATGAGAGCAGAATCTTCTTTTGTGAAAAAGATGGCAGGATATATAGGGTATATATACACCCAAGTGGTAACAACATGAGCAGATGCAGAAAATGTCATGTATTTCATTTGGGTATTAAAAAGTAGTCTAGTGGAGATGGAGATGGGGACAGGCGGTGAAAAGAGTCAGGGATCATGCAGACCAAGAGCGTGCAGACACAAGATAGTGAATGACCTTGTATTCCATACTGTGGAATTAATGGCAGTGGATAATCATGACATATTTTAAGCACAGGCCAGGGCTGGGGATACGACTATATCTCTTGTTAGATTGTCTGAGTTTTGGATTATCTCCTGGAGGAAGAAGCTGTAGATCTACTCTGACCAACAACCCCTGGAGACAGAATCTTACCCACACGGGAAGTCCTAATTCAAACTCAGTTAGGAGTTTGGTCCCTTCTACCCAGAGGACCTGTATTTTGTCTTTCTGCAGGAAAATTTGGAAAGTGTCTCAAACTTGATGGGAATTCTCTTTTTCCAGAGCATGACAACACGTGCCACCAAAAATTGTAAAACAAATTTTTTTAGGGGTTGGAAAGCCCCCCATCCTTTCTGGAGGCCGATTCTCCTGATTATTCTAGTCTGGGCTGATAGTGACAGCCTTGTTCCCATTCCCAAGGTCCACAGCCATGGGCAGTGGAGAACTGAACCAGGAGCATCACATACCAGCAGAAAAGTATCAACCAAAAATGAGAATTGGCTCATATCTAGTCACTAAATCAATAAGAAGCTAGGATGAAAAATGGTCCCGGACACATGAACGGGAGCAGAGTATCTTCGTAAGGAACATACACTATCACACAACGGTCCAGTTCATCTCACAAACTGTCAGAATCCTGAGAAAAACACTTGGATCAGTATAGCAACGTGTTTCCCTTTCCCAAAAAAGAAATTCTTTAACAATTTTATTAAAACAATATTTTAAGATTTTGTGCATAGTTAGGGGTGCTTGGGTGGCTCAGTTGGTTAAGCATCCGACTTTGGCTCAGCTCATGATCTCGCGGTTTGAGGGTTCAAGCCCTGTGTTGGGTTCTGTAAAGACAGCTCAGAGCCTGGAGCCTGCTTTGGATTCTGTGTCTCCCTCTCTCTCTGCCCCTCCCCCAATCTCTAGCTTGTTCTCTCTCTCTCTCTCTCTCTCTTTCTCTCAAAAATAACTAAACATTAAAAAAAAAGATTTTGTTGATAGTTACTATTGTTTCTAAGAAGTCATTTTCCAGCATATCTTTTTTAAATTTGTAAATTATTTTTATTTATTGATTATTTATTATTATGTATCATTTATCCAGAATTCACTCTTGAGGGCCCAGTTAGTGCCTATTCTTAGATAAGCCTCTTAAAACCAGGGGTCTTCATAGTCTCTGGGTCCTGGATGTCTTTGAAAATAGGATGAAAATTGGAATGCACACACATGATTTTGTTGGGCTTCCTTGGAAGCAGGGGCCTCTGGTCATCGATAAAGAACCTCGCTCTTGAGGACCAAAACCATGTCTTAGCACAAAGGGAGGGCCAGCCTTTACCTGGGGTGTGTCAGAGCCCCACACAGTGGTCTTGACTGGGATCTTCATTTCCCAGACTCCCGAGATCCCAGATCTGGAAGAAAAGTGTGAGGAGTTTCAGGGATNCCCCGCACCTCACGGAAAACAAGCACAAGCCACATCCCTTGGGAAAGATGTTTGGCCTGAAGAGAGAAACTTCCAATCCCTAGTGGTAATTCAAATCCAACTGGTGGCTATTTCTTTCCTAAATTTTAAAAAACAATATTATGTTGGGGAGCCTGGTGGCTCAGTTGGTTAAGCATTTGATTCTTGATTCCAGCTCAGGTCATGATCTCACAGTTCATGAGTTCGAGCCCCACATGGGGCTCTACACTGATGATGTGGAGACTGCTTGGGATTCTCTCTCTCCCTCTGTCTCTGACCCTCCCCAGTTTGTGCCTGCTCTCTCTCTCAAAATAAATAAATAAAATGTAAAAATTTTTAAAGAAAAACAATATTATGTAAAAAAAAAAACCCAGATGTATTTGTACTAATTTTGTATTACTGATGAATATAATATTTAGTTTTCAAGTCACAACTTCTAATGGCCCTCCACAGGATTTGTTATGAAATTCACATACCAATTTGCAGATAGGTAATAATTACATGCCTGTCTGAAGATCGCCACCGTTGAAACAAGTTCATTGCCATTCTTGTCTCTCCTTAGATATACATTTTTGGGAGATCACTACTCAAGTTAGAAGTGAAAAATGCTTTTAGCTTCATGTGACAGTTCCACTGTTTTGAAAGCAATAGAAGGCTGCCTTTTTAGTATCTAATTCTGTTTTGATGGCTTAATCCTTCTGATTCTACAGTGCAGTCTTTTCTGGTTAGAGTCCCAAATCTGATTTTGGAAGTTCCTTAACTTTACATACAAAGAAAAGATTTCAAAACTGATCTGTTTCTGATATATCCAAGGTTGATTTGATGTGGGGAAATCAGACATCTAAACCAGTATTGTTTGGAATTACATGATTATCTCCATGAAAGCAGCAGTGACAAATTCATGCCAAACCTGACCCAGCCATACTGGATTTCATGGTGGGAGCTACAGTTAAGAAGAGAGTCAAAGATTCCCTGGCTTCACACCAATCTCTCTACTAATAAGTACACTGACTGTTTTTAATATACACGTGAAATAGATGCTATCATTTTCTTCAGAAAATAATTCAGAATGTTTTCTTCAGTTCTTTTTTTTTAATGTTTATTTAATTTTGAGAGATGGAGAGAGAGAGAGACCTAGCTTGAGTGGGGGAGAGGCAGAGAGAAAAGGAGACAGAATCCAAAGCAGGCAGGCTCCAAGCTCTGAGCTGTCAGCACAGAGCCTGCTGGGCTCAAACTCACGAACTGCTAGATCATGACCTGAGCAAAGTCAGATGCTTAACCAATTGAGCCACCCAGGCACCCCTTTCTTCAGTTCTAAAACTTTTTTTTTTTTTTTTTGCTATACAGATACAGAGCAGTTCCAAAAGTGAACACTATTTTAAGCAAACACCGTTTTAAATTAATTAGACATAGAGTTTACTTCCAGAGTGAACAAGGCAGCCTGCTGTACTTTGTAAAATTCTCGCTCATGTAGAGATCTCGCAAGGATCTCCAGTGTAGCTAGGAGATTTTTGCTGTGCTAGCAAACAAGGTACTTTTCCAGCCAATGTTTCTCAACTTGGAGTGGATCTATCACTCACCACATGCTTATTAAGTACCCATGCACCAAGCCCTGGTGTGCAGCAGACAGCGGGCAGAGAAGGAGCCCTGGGAACTCACAGCCTATCTGGAAAGACAGATCACAAGTGAGTTACAACAGTAAGGCAGTGCAATACGGTTTATGGTTGGAAAGGCACTTCTCATAATAGGAGATCTCCCCATCCTGCAGAACTGCTATGGCCTTTCTCCAACACAGAAAGACTCTGAGACAGCTTTTTAATTGTTTGGATTTTGTATGTGTAGACCCACCCCCAAGCAATCTGGATATAGAAGATAATATGGCATTAGAGTATGAGCTTCAGACCCTGTCTCTGCCACTTTCCAGGTATGTGACTTTGGCCAAGTTCTCTGTGACTTAATTTTGGCATCTGTAAAATGGGCCCAAGAAAAGTACCTATATCAGAAGATTGGTTGTCAAGGTTAATAAATGTAAAGAGTTTAAAGAGTGCTTAGCACACAAAAGGGTTTTATGTTTTAGGTTTGTTTCTACTAAAAAAAATATTTGTTCAGTGAGTGAATGGATTGAGAATCCTTTCTTGTGATCCAAGTAGGATTCGCTATAATGAATCACATTTTACAAAGAGAGAAAGTGAATCAAGAGTATTTTAGGGTGTTTATTATTTTTTAAGGTTACAGATTATGAAGTTTACCTCTCTTATTTAATGGAGGCAGAAGAAGGACAATAATGAAATGTATTATTTCACTTCTAAGAACAACCCCCTGAGGAAAGAATTGTTGACCTGATTTTATGGGTTTCACGGATGAGGAAACAAGTCTCCAAAAGGCAGAGTTGTAAGTGGTGGGGTTGGGATTCAAACCCAAGTCTGTCTGGTCCATCAGAAAAAGACCTTGCTGCTCCTGGATGAAAACACCTTGCAGAAGGTCTGAATGATAAATTAGAGTCGCCATCAGGATTCGAAAGCTCTACAGTGACAGTTAAGATCTCGGCTCTGTGGTTCCACGCGGAATCAGCATTGTTTTCCTACCTTAAATTCCCTTCTCTGCTTGTAAGTAACTCTGTTTGCTGATCAAGCAATAGTTCCTGTAGATGATTCAACCAAGAAGATTTGGAATTTTCATGTGTTTGATTCATTTCCGGAAATACACAGTCATGAATAAGTCACAATCTCATTAACTCTCCCGCTTGCCTTCCAAGCTTGGCTTTTCAAACTCAGAGAGCACTAGGGCTTAAAATAATACCTCATGATTGACTCAGAATAGATCGTTTTATGCCTGCACTGTAACTTCAGGAAATAATGATTAAAATAATCTGCAACGGAAAAACAAGATAACCAGAACTACTTTGTCTTTTTCCTGCTTTTTTTTAAAATGAGAAACTCCTGATACGTAAAGAGATAAAATTATAGCCACTGTTTTTTTAAAAAAATCATATTCTCATGTAATTTAGAAGCCAAATAGAAAACTTTTGACACCCACGGGTGATTATTCATTGTTCTGTAGTTTGGTGTTTGCTTAGGGATGCAAGATATGCATCCTTTTATTTGGGAGAGATATGTTAAGATTCTTGTGTCATTGGCTTCAGTTGTGAAGAAAAAAATAAACTCTGATCATCCCTCTATTTCTAGGCTGCCCAGACCAAGAAATACATGTTAGGAAATTGGGAAAGTTACGAATTAGCCGTGGGTGCCTTTTCTTTCAAGTCCGCACATCTAGAAAACATTGGAATACATTAGGAATCCCAGAAGCATTTATTAATTGGGTACATGAGAGAATGCAGACTCAGGGTCAATTAATAAACCCAGAATTTGTGCAATACCACTTTTACTATATGTCGTAGCTTGCTCTGTTTTAGGACATGTTTTAAAATACATTTTGCTATAGCAAGTATAAAGGAAAGATGCCTAGAGCTTTCTGTAATGCTATCTTTGTCTCATGCTTCAACCATTAACAGAGCAGATGAGGTAAATTACAGTCTTTTCAAGCACAAAAATAAATTTATTAAACATAGTTTTAGAACTGGTAACATTTTGGCATTTGCACATTTTGGATCTCTCGGGTTCTTTCTCTGTGCAGGCGAATGAATGGAGAAATCTGCATCCACAGGGCCAGCGTTTTGAAAGAGAACATTTCTAATGGCATGTGAGATTTTGCACCTGTAATTATTTTGGGGTACAAAATTGGCTACACCAATAATTGCTCCTATAAACAGCTAATTGTAGCTGCTGTTAGCCACTTGTGGGTGTAATTAGCTGCTTGCCCTTAATCTTCATGGAATGCCCAATTCTCCCTGTAATTAGTCAATTGTAGATGCTATTACTTTCACAAGAGAGGAAAGACTGGATTATCTCCCTTAAAAATTGTTAGTTCAAATCTTTACATTTAAATCTCGGTTTATAGAAAGTGTGAAGAGCAATGATTCCCCTCATACAATGGATTAGAGATAGTTTTACTCTCCGACCTGTATCTTAGAGACTGCGTGCCCAGCTGATGCTCCAGAGCCTTCTTTGCAACAAAATCTATTCTTTTCACCCATCTATTGTTCCGTGACATTATTCTTTTTAGTTTTAATTGTTGTACTCGTACTGGAACTATGTGGAAAAGATTTAAGGTGTCTCCACACACTTACATAACAAAGTCCTCCTCTAAAGGGACTCACCTTTTAGGAGGCTCGTTCATACGATGGGCTCCTGAAGCTTAATAAATATAGAGGGAGGACATCTGCAAGTCTGAATTTTTTTTTTAAGGTTTTTATTTATTTCTAGGAGAGAGAGAGACAGCGTGAGCAGGGGAGGGTCAGAGAGAGAGGGAGTCACAGACTGAAACAGGCTCCAGGCTCTGAGCTGGCAGTCAGCACAGAGCCCGACGCGGGGCTCGAACCCACGAACCGCGAGATGATGACCTAAGCGAAAGTCGGACGCTTAACGGACTAAGCCGCCCAGGCGCCCCATGCAAGTCTGAATTTAAACTTTAGCGCTCTCACACGCTAACTGAATGGTTGGGACTGTGCTATTTAACGTCACTGGCCTCAGTATTCTCCTCCATAAAGTGGGGACAATGACTCCTCTACCTGCCCAGGTGGTCATGAGATTTGCACGAACAAATGTGTAAACATTCTAAGCATTTGAGAAATATTTCTTTTTTTATTGTTTATTTATTTATTTTGAGAGAGAGAGAGAGAGAGAGAATCCCAAGCAGGCTCCACACTCAGCACGGAGCCCTATGTGGGGCTCAATCTCACAATCGTGAGATCACGACCTGAGTGGAAATTAAGAGTCAGACACTTAAGAGACTGGCACCCGGAGAAATATTTCTTACTGCAGCAAGCACAATTCAGTTCTTCATGCTTGTTGCAAAGCATAATCCCCTTCTCACTGTAACCCTGAAGTGCAGCTTTGCTATCAGCTCCAAAACTGGGAAGTACCATACAAAATAAAAAATTCTTCCTAGCCGTTACTTATTTCCTCTCCCGTGGATTTTCAGAAATGTAGTATTTTCTTAAAAAAAAAAAAAAAGCATAAAGGTTTCCAAATAGCAAATTTTATAGAGTATAATTAATTTTAAGTTATTACCCTATGGTGATGGGTATATATATATACATATATATATACACACAGAAGATATATATATATATCTTCTATAGTGTAGTACATTGTACATATAAATATGAACTTGTATTATGTGAGTAGCATCACTCTCTGAAGTTACAAAAGATTCTTAGAATCCTAGCCCTTAGAGCATTCTTGTGAGCCAAATGCCAAATATATATACATACACACACACACACAGATATATCCTGATGATCATATGAGTGCTTGCGTGTCTGTCCATGGCTGTGTGTGTGTGTGTGTGTGTGTGTGTGTATCTGGGTGGATGTGTGAGTGAATAATGTTGTCATAAAATAGACTGGAAGCCTTGGGAACTTGAAGCAATATCTTTCTCCACTAAACTGCTTTATTACTGCCATTCCCTCCCTCCTGGGCAGGCAGTCAGCTGAGACTAAGCCAAATTGGCAGTCAGTTCCAGAAAGTCTGGCAGACCGGTGATCTCTGGGAGTTCCCAGCCGGTGTCTCTCCCTCAACCAGCCCTTCCTTCCAAGGGGCAGGAGCATCTCAGGCTCTGAGCTCCAGTTTTCACCTGGGCTGGGGCAGAAGCCAGGTCCAGTAGAAATACCTACCCGAAAGCCGTACTGTGAAGGCATTTTCTGCCTCCTGGGGTAATTTTTTTTTTTTTTTTAAGTGACAGCTCTTTCTGACTTCCCTCCTGATTCTCTGACTTGCCAGCATAGTGCACCAGAATCCTCATGAGGGGCGGAAGGAAGGGTCCCTTTGGTGACCAAGGGGTTAAACTGATAACATAGTTTTTCTCAGAAAGAAATAATTTGGGGAGATGTGTTGACTGTTGATAAGTAAGCCTGAAATAATAATCAGAGAGGCTGCTTATCACGAGCAAGCAATAGTCCTGTGACAATGTTGCAGCTGATGAAAAAAATGGGAACAAAAATTAATAGTGACAGTAGTGGTAGAAACAAGCCATAAATTCGATACTGAGTCATAAAATACAGACTAACCCAATAAACACATGCTACTGTTATTATATTAATATTGTTAAAAATACCATAACATTTTAAAAATGGAATGGAGGTAGAGAAGCACTTTTTTTAGTGGTAATTTTCACTCAGTGTCGCTTAGAGGCAGAGAATCTCTCTCTCTCTCTCTCTCTCTCTCTCTTTTTTAAGCTAAAACCACTAAAACTCTAACTTCACACAGGGAAGAAACTGACTTGGAAACAAACACAAAGTGACCACACTTCTGCATCCTACAAAGAAGGGATGGGAGAGAGAAATTATATTTGTTGAAGGTTTTTTTTAAAGTTTATTTATTTATTTTGAGAGAGACAGAGACAGCACGAGGCAAGGAGGGGGAGAGAGAAAGGGAGAGAGAATCCCGAGCAGGCTCTGGACGGTGGGCGAAAAGCCCCATGCAGGGGCTCGAACCCATGAACTGTGAGATCATGACCTGAGCTGAAACCAAGAATCAGGCTCTTAACTGAGCCACCCAGGTGCCCCTATTGAAGGCTGCTGTTTTAGAAACCAAACATTTTGCCTTTATAATGTCAGTTACTCATCAAAAGAACATTTTTAGCAGAACTTCTCTCATTTTGGAGGGAGGAAAACTAAAAGCAGTTAAGCAAGTTGTTTAAAGAGACCCATCTGACGTCCAAATGTAACTCCAAGGAGTCAGGGGCCAGAGCCTAAATATAGAGGGACAGGGAAAAGAGGTGGTCAGCGATGCCTCCTAAGAATGCTTTTGGAATCTGTGCTCTGGAGCCTGTATTCTCTTCCCTACTTTACACTCTCTCTGCAAAGAAAATCATTCTAAACCAAACCAAAAACCTGAGTATGTCTGATAAATGCTTGTTTCACTTCGGAGATTTATCCTTCAAGAAATACTTCCCTTCCAGACAATGTGGCCTGATATTATAATCTTTTTCCTTATGGTGGTTTTGTTCTCCTTAAAAGTCCCGAACCAGATCACAAATATTAATTGCACATCAGCAAGGGGTATATTGTCATGTAAAAAAAGCAGAACACCAGTCACCGAGAATTTTTTTTAATCTGTTTCTTATCATTGGAGCTTTATCACCGTCTTGGAAGCTTGCGCCCATCGCTTGACTTTTAAAGCCCAAAAGACCAATGATGAAATGACACCCTTCTTCCTGGGAATATGAGTCTGTAGAATCCCTATTTTATTTTTTTTTTAATGTTTTATTTATTTCTAGGAGACAGAGAGAGAGACACCGTGAGCAGGGGAGGGTCAGTCACAGACTGAAACAGGCTCCAGGCTCTGAGCTGGCAGTCAGCACAGAGCCCGACACGGGGCTCGAACCCACGAACCGTGAGATCATGACCTAAGTGAAAGTCAGACGCTTAACCAGCTAAGCCACCCAGGCACCCCTAGAATCCCTGTTTTAAACTGGAGAAGGTCGGGGCGCCTGGGTGGCTCAGTCGGTTAAGCGTCCGACTTCAGCTCAAGTCACGATCTCGCGGTTCGTGGGTTCAAACTGTGCTCTGTGCTGACAGCTAGCTCAGAGCCTGGAGCCTGTCTTCAGATTCTGTGTCTCCCTCTCTCTCTGTCCCTCCCCTGCTCATGCTCTGTTTCTCTCTCTCAGAAAAATAAATAAATAAATAAATATAAAACTGGAGGAGATCATTTAACTAAATCAAGTCTGTACAACCGACCAGACACATTCATAAGCCTATCCTATGCCCTCGCTCTGGTGTCTGGGAATGAATTTGAAGGGGGCCTTTGAATGCACCTGCTGAGGCCAGTTCAAATAAAACACCTTTGCTGCCTAGGGTCCCTTATTTGCCTCTCTTGAATACAAGCAACATGATACCAAATGAGATGTTCACACAGGTTGCAGGAAATCACATATGATTTGCCAAGAATAATTTTCTAATATTTTTAATCTCCTCATGGCCAGCCTGGTAAATAACAGAGATGAGTTCTCTACCAGGGACACATTTGATTTCCATTTCTGCTTGTCCCCCCCTCCCCTCCTTTATTCCAGCCCTCTGTTGATAAGCTTTCATTCTCGACAGGACATCAGAACTTGACTTAATAGGGCGACAGGGGTAAAATCGCCAGCTCTTTACATGTAGGGAATCCTGAGGTACATACAAGCCTCGTTCTAAGATGTGATAACGTAATCTAAAGCCAGGCCTAGCCTGTCAGTTCGGGTCTAAAGGGATTTGATTCAGTGTCAGAACCTTNGCGGGGCAGGGAGACTCTGGGGTGTGTGTGTGTGTGTGTGTGTGTGTGTGTCTGTGTGTCTGTGCGCGTGCGCACACGTACACACGTGTTTTTTCAAGCCCTGTGAATTCCTCAGCTGCTGTTTGTTGGGCCCAGGGCCCTTATTTCGGCCTCCTGAAAACATTTTCATTAGACCGAGGCCTCTGAAGTAGGCTCGAAACGCGGATTGTGCAACTCAAAATCTTAGACCTCTCCAGAAGCAGCCTGATTGAAATCAGCACTGTGTCAGGGCCTGTCATATCTCAGAAAAGACATAAAACACACGGAAACATCAATAAGCAACAAGCTTCTGACAGCTCTGAGACATTCCAGCTGACAAGAAGAGAAAGGGGGTGAGGTGAGGGCTCAGGGGGGATATTTAAAATGCCTAACAGCCAGCCGAAGTGTTGGCAGGCTTCAGGGAAGCCGGGAGAAGACAAGATAAAGTCTATCAGGTTATCACCTGGTTCGAGGTGGATTCCTCCTTGCGAGGCCCCAGGAGGAGACAAGGACACAACAGTTTGCTCTCGACCCTACCCGCCCCCCCCCTTATTTTTAAATGTTTCCAAGAATCGTGCTGCGTTTATAGTGTTGCCCAGACAACGTTTGTGCAAGAAAAGATTTTTTTTTTAATGTTAAAAAGGAAAAAAAGAGAGAGAAATCTGCGAGTTAGAGAATTTTGCTTCTAGCCACAATGTACAGAAATCAAAAAGGATTAACAAGGGTTGTTTTTTTTTTCATTTAATTTCCTGTACACCAGAAGCTTTTGTTAAGAGATCAGAGATATTGCTATTTATTGAATTTTTAATATGATCTTTATTAAAAGGCAGCACACATGTTTGGTTTTCCCTCTCTGTCTCTCTCTCCCTCTCTGTCCCTCTCTCTCTCTCTCTCTTTTTAACATGCCTGCTTATAAAAATCAAAGGCCAGGAATGAACCTTGCTTGTTTGATTCCAGTGCTTTTATAATATGTGTGGGCATTTGGATATAGGACATATTTAAATTTTTAAAAAGAGAACAGATGCATGGCCCTCCACTCTTTTTAATGGTTCTTGGTCTTACAATGCAAGACGTGGTCGCTGTGTATTAATCCTTCAAGTATTTTGGCCAGCTGGGAGACTTTTGATAAATGTCTTCTAGTCCAAAGTGCTCAGTCACAAGTAGTTCAGTGAAAACAAGAGGCAGTAATTTGGGCTCTGGTTTATCTCCCTTCATGGGCCATGTAGGACACATGTTTTCCTATGTGCAGACTCCTGGTAGTATTTCAAAGGGAGCTCCCTCTATTAAAAAGGATTAAATGCGTCTGTGGGGGATGAGAATGGGTAAACTTGGATTCAAGAGTCGCAGGTTACAGGTTCAAAAGGAGGGTTGTGACATCTCCCTGGGCTTGAAGGCTGAGTTCATCTTTTAGATTCCAGGGCGTGTTTCTGTAGACCTCGACTGCATGTGCACGTTCAGCTTTCTCCGCACTTAAATCGTATTCCTTTTATGTCAATTATATCGTACTCATTTGGGCCTTCACATAAAACCAACCAATCTAAAAAACCATAAAGATAAGGGCATGGTAAGCGATGGTATGGCGGAAGACCAAACAGTCCAACATTGTCGTTCCGGGCACATGGGGCAAGTTTCCTATTATTACTCAGCTTCAGTGTTTCATCTATGAAATGAGAATGATGATTAAGAATGGGGCTGTCATGGGGGGGAAATGAGATAGAGTATGGAACACTGCTTTGGACAGCATACGATGCTATTCATTTTTGTGATCATTTTAGTACAAGCCAAAGGAAGAGAAAAGAGTCCAGTAATGAAGAGGATGAAAACAAATGCTAAATGCTTAGGCTACAGTTAGCAACTGCTGTTGGACAAAACTGGAAAGCTGAGCCTAGCATCTGGATGGCTATGCCGGGTGAGTCCTCAGGTGCCCTCCCAGCCATTGAAGCTCGGTCAACAGTTGAAGTGTGACGCAGAATCCACAGCTGCTGTGAATGACCGATTATAATGACAGAGAAGAACGATATCTGATTTCCAGGGCCTGCTGGCTCCCTTTACATGTATTATGTTCTCTGGCTCTTACAATAGTCTTATAAGAAAGTAAGTATTTTTAGCCCCATTTTACAGATAAAACATTCAGATACGGAAAGCTTGAGCTCCTCCCCAGGATCCTATAGCACAAGGGTTTTGTCTTGTTAGAAGTACATCTTTGCACTTTCTCTTGCTCTTTTCAATGCTATGAATCGTGGCAGTAATTGAAACCGGGAAGGAAGCCGTGTCTAGTCTCAGTGCCAGGGGGAGAAAAAGGAAACAGGACAGAGCAAGGTTTGAGCCATGAATTCTCATGTCTGATGGTGGGTAGAGCCTTCACTATCCACCATGGCTTGGCCCCTGCAGGGGCTGAGAGTTCCTGCCATTTGGCTCCTTCAACCTGGATGGCTGGATGGTCATTGTTTGGTGACCAAAATCACAGCTAAACTTCAGCCTGCCCCCGAGAAACAAGAGAGACATAGGCGGTTGTGTCTTGTCAAGTTTCCGTTCTTCCCACACCTTCACTTTGCTCACTCTCTTTGTTGGTTCCGTGGGAAGCCCAAATATACTTCGTCCCTGTAGAAGTTGACATGCGCGCCACTTTGAAAGCTAGACAGACCCATTGTGAACTGGTTCAGTGCGGTTCCCTCCAGGCTAATAGCTGCTTCCACTTTGGGCTTCACGAGTGCCTAGAATGTGTTTTTGCCACACAAATCTACCCTAGAAATCCTGCTCTCCTATCATTTAATGGGTTACCAGCCCAAAGCCCAACTGCTAGCTCCATTTATGAGAGAATGAACATTGCGTGACTGAAAGTTCATCGAGTCAAGCCCTGTGGTATGAACTTCCAGCATCTGGGACAACATTCCGTACAAAATGAGAGCTGAATAATTAAAACAGTTTTTGTTTTCGACAGGCCCTTTTGCTCTATTAGTACACTAAAGCATCCCCAAATAAGAGGAAAACTTTGAAGTAATATGTGTGACTCGTTATCAATGAGATGATATATACTTCAGGATTTTAAAAAATGCCTGTTATTTATTCTTGCATTAAAAACAAAAAAAAATCATTTTGGTGAGCACCTACTATGTGTTGGAGACCGTGCTGGATGCAGGAATTTACTGGTCAGCTCTCTGTGGTCCCTGAATGGTGTTTATTGGCACAAAATTTCCATTGAGGTGAATTATGTGGCTAGTAAGAAACTGGTTTGAAGCAGGTGATTTTCTCGTAAAGATGATAACTTCCTTGATCATCTTCAACATTCACATTTTAGCCTGATGCGCAAATATTCAATTAGGTGCCATAAAGAGGGGTCTTCCAATGTTGGAGGAAATGAGGAACTTACGTAGAAATAGACGTTGCAGGGAGCTTGATTTTTATTTGTGCAGAAAATACCATTCTGGAGAAAATTATAGTTGCCAATATTTTGCAAGAGAAAGGGAACTGGTGAGATGTGTAAAGCAGAAAGAAGTTGCATTTCTGTACTATCAGAGCAATAACTTCAGATGCTAAACATATTAAGTGCTTCCCATGACTTTTCATTATACTATAAAGCTTAACGATTGCTTTTCATGTCTTCAATGTTGATTATAACGTTTAACACCCTTTTCTTTGGGTTTTGATAGATGTACATTGGTGTATCATCCTGCTGGCACAGCAAATGTCTATTTCAGTGTATGACAAAGCATATTCCATTTAATGGCTGAGTAAGAAAATAAAATCTGGGAAGCTTGCATATAAACAAATATTACAGATCAAATAATTTAGTCACAACGGAAACTCCAGAGAGAGCGCTCTGCCATGAATGTTATGCACTTTTTCTTCTTTGTGTGACTCTGTTCATTTTACTCTACATGTGACATTTTGCCCGTAATAAGTATTTACTATTTTCAGGTTTGGAAGACTGCTGACTTTTGTACCTTTCTTGAAAGGAAACTCAAATCAGAAATTCACCTTTCGAATGGATACAGATAATTAACTGGTCTTAATAATTGGCTCTCCTTCCCCCTACTTGGGTGGAAGTTTCCAGGGGATGGAATACAGGATTATGGTCCTGTATCCTGTTTCTAGCATGTGGTAGAAGTTCTAGAACTACTTTTGGCAATTCAATACGTTTCATCAAATACTTGGTATTAAATTGAGCTGAACTCAAAAAAAGTATGGGAGGATTATAATGTAGAGGTCCAGGCTTGGACTTACAGAACAGACTTGCTTTGAAATCCAGGAAAGATCCAGTCCTAGATTATGACTTGACTTTAGTCTCTCCAAGCCTCAGTTTCCCCATATGCAGGCAGGGGATAATACTATTACTCAGAAGATTAAATTAACTCAATTAAAATGCTTAGCCTAAAATGAGTGCCCAATTAACCATAACCATTATTAAATAACGTTTTCAATATCATTTTAGATAATTGAGTTTGAATAGATGTATTTGAGTCGGGGTGGCTTTTAATAACATTCTCAAATCCTAGGTCTGGAAATAACATTGCCCTTTTTTCCAACCAGACTACACTTAGTATCCATTCTAGGAGTGTAAGTCGTCAGTTACCCGAATCATGACACAGTATGGTAATTAGTATAGCCCAAGAATCTTTTATTCTAGGAATTAAGTAGAATGTTTATTTTCTGAAGTCTCTGCTTTTTTTAACATTCATATATTGTAGTTATTAACTTAGTTAATTAATTTAGTTATTTAATTTTAGTTACTTAATTTAATTAATTTAGTTATTAATCTTTAGTTATTAAGCCCTAAAATGTTTGAAGAGTCACAGTAATGGCTAAAACTATTCGATTAAAACTCATTCTTCTAGTCAGGTTATTCATCTCCGGATACCTGATGATTAATCTTGTCATCAGACATTTATGTGGAAACAAATTATTAATTTTTATTCCAAAAGAAAAGAGACCATCAGACTGAAAGTTTTTAATGGATGCTATTAAAACAAATACTTTTTTCTGTCTGTTTTCAAAAAAAATACTCCTATCAAGCCCAGGAGTATTATCATAGGAAGAATTACAAAGTAAATCCAAATACCAATGGAATGAATACAAGTAAAGTTTGTTTGTTTGTTTTGGGGGTTGGTGGGGTGTTCCTTTGGACTGTTATCTATTATGGAGACTCTCAGAATCCTGCTAATTTAAATGGCCTTATCTACTGTATCCTCAGTGACAAGATAGAGCACCACCAAAGGCTAAATTCATGGTGCTTCCAGGATACTGAATTCCTAGCTCCTCCTACTTTATGAGTAAATGCTAGTGTCTTAGGTAGGTATTTTCTACCCCAGCACCTGGCAGACCACTTCTCCAGGGGACTATTCAAAATAGACACATCTCTGATGTATAGGTCACTAAGTAGATTTCTACTTTTGTTTCTTTAACAAATATACTTTTTTGAGAGAGAGGGAGACAGTGTGGGAGGGGGAAGAGCAGAGGGAGACTGAGAGAGAGAATCTTAAGCAAGTTCCATGCTTAGCATGGAGCCTGACCTGGGGTTCGATCCCACCGTCCCAGGATCATAACCTGAGCTGGAAATCAACAGTCAGACACTTGACCGACTGAGCCACTTAGACACCCCAACAAATGTGCATTTTTAAATTCGTCCCCCCAATAAAAATACACTAGCTTTTCTACTGTGTTGTATCAGAAGTAAAATGGATTTAATAGTCACATTTATACCTTAAGGACTTTTGTGAGTTTCAATGAAAATAAACCTTGCAATGTACTTATTCTAGTGCCCGACTCTTGGTAAGCGCTCTGTAAATGTTTTCTGTTTTTAAATGTTACCATTTTATTATGCTAAACCTAAGTAGCTAATTCTAGAGAGTAACAATGCATTTGTTTGGTAAATCCATCATAGACAATAACACTGATGTAAGCTTCTTGTTAATTTTTAAGAGTAAATACATTTTAAAAAGATTTAAAGCTCCTATCTAGGGGCACCTGGGTGGCTCAGTTCATTAAGCATCCAACCTCAGCTCAGGTCATGATCTCATGTCTCATGACTTCAAGCCCCATGTCAGGCTCTGTGCTAACAGCTCAGAGCCTGGATCCTACTTCAGATTCTGTGTATGTCTCTCTCTCTCTGCCTTTCTCTCTCAAAAATAAATAAACATTTATGGGGTGCCTGGGTGGCTCAGTCAGTTAAGCGTCTGACTTAGGCTCAGGTCATGATCTCACAGTTCATGGGTTCAAGCCCCGCGTCGGGCTCTGTGCTGACAGCCAGCTCAGAGCCTGGACCCTGCTTCAGATTCTGTCTCCCTCTCTCTCTGACCCTCTCCTGCTCACACTGTCTCTCTCTCTCTCTCTCTCATAAATAAAACATTAAAACAATTAAAAGAAAATAAGTAAATAAACATTTTAAAAAATTAAAAAAGGAAGCTCCTATCTAATTATAACTGCATCGTTTACATTTAATACCGGAGAAAAGGCTTATGAAATTCTGCCCCTGAAAAAAATCCCTCTGACTTTCATATGTTTATGTAAAAATCAGAGAGACTGAGAAAATCATTGACAACTGGGTTACTAACCCATCTTGCATTAGTTTGGAATGATTATCAGAGGTATAATATGAGAAAGTAACTCAACTTTCCTCAGGAATGAGGAGAATGAAAATTATCTCAAACTATTATAGTATATTTGCATATATGCATCCTGACCACTTATTAGAAGCACTACTTGGGCACAAACAAACCACTAAGAATTGAAACATTAATCTCCTTTTTTTCATTAAAGGCTGTTGTGACCTAAAATTTATATTCATCCAAACAGTACTGAAGGCAAGGGAAGGGAAAAGGAAATGTTGGATTATGCCTACTTTTTAATGTATGTGTCCAAATGGGGAATATTTATGATTCTACAGGAAGGATTACCCAGTGAATGATACAGCAGGGCTGTGGAAACGAACTCAGCTTTCTGACCATAGTATTTGCTATCGTAGGTACTCTTTAAATCGGTGCTTTATTCTCTACAGAACTAATTTCTAGCCAAAAAAAAAAAAAAAAAAAAAAAAAAAAAAAGACAATCCAAACAAAAAGAGAATCTTCTTATAATGGGTCAAAAAGAGTAAAATTGGAAGCATGCAGATGAATCCAAAAAGGGGCGGAGGGCATATTCTGCAGACAAACTTGCCTCTTCTCTCTAAAAAGTCACAGTCGGGAGAAAAAGAATGTGCTGGCTAAAAAAGACTCAGTGACATAACAGCCAGCTTCAATATGTGGCTCCCTAACTCACCCTGCAAAGGATATTAGGGGCCAATTGTATAATCCAAGTACAGGCTGAGTATCAGTCTGTGAACATCTGCTGAAACGGAAAGGTGTAGATCCTTGATTGGAAACAGCAGATCACAAAACAGTGTGCATAGTATGGACTTATTTTATTGAAAATGATACATGCACACAGGAAGACCCAGAAGGGTAAGCATAAACTTTAACAGTCATAAAGTCTATAATAGTAAAAGAGTTTTTAAAGAAAAGCCTTTACCAATTTTCTATTTANGTTGGAAACTACATGGACTCAAATATCAAGAGGGGAAAATGTTCCATGAAAGTAGACACATCCAAGGTAACATGTAATCATTCTCACACACGCTGCTTAAGAACTTTTTGTAGTTGTCAAAGTCAAGTTCACTGATCACTTCCTTCTACATGGATCTGACAGTCTGTGCCATTTTTATGAGTCAGAGGAAAGCAAATGGATTTTTCCTTTGCCTATGCCTTAGATGCACTTAAAATCCCTGATTTGAAATCATCCATGTCACAAGATACTGCGTTGGTCCTGAGTGAACTAATGAAAGTCTCTTTGAAGACCCTTGATTTTGAGCATCTCAGCTAGTGCTGTGCTCAAATGCCGCACCGCAACCCATAACTTTCCCATGCAGTCAGTGAATTCAAAGCTTTTAGTGAGCAAGAGACTTTACTTCCAAAGCCAAGCACTGAAAACGCATCTACATTTACAAACAATACTCAAATGTTCTTGCGCCCCTTCTACTACTGATTAAGAACTATTTTTATAAATGGTTATCAGATTCTAAGTAAAGTTCATTCTCTTGCTGCTTTCTTCTATCGCATGTACCCATTTTTAATTAAAGAGCCCTGCATTATAATGAGTTCACAATGTATTTGCATTCCATTAATGAGCTTTGGAAAAGAACTGAAGCCATACATCCTCCTCTACACTTTCCCTTTTTAAGTGTTACAAAGATAATTATTGGGGAAATTGCAACTCTCAAATCAGGAGTTTCAAAACCATTTAAATTGTGTGTGGGGGGAGGGAATGTCACTAAGCCTAAGAAGGGTTTTTTTTGTGTGTGACAAGGAATGGACTCAAGCACTAGCGATGATCTCTGACAAGATGCTATGAGACAAAGCCGAAGACAGAACTTCCCTCTAGGAAACCCACAAAGGCGCAACCTAGTTTAGTGGGCATCTAACAGATTCTTCATGAAGAAGAGGAGGCGCATGATTGTCCGAAATGAGGGTACCACTGTCATTTGGAGATTGTTCAGCTCAAAAGGCTGAGACTTTTTTTTTTTTTTTGGCAAATTTAAACGTTTGCAATCTTTCTCCTATGATACTTTGGTATTAATCCTACCTCTTGCTTTTGTTATTTTTTTTTAGAGGAAGGAATACCTCATTCAGTATTTCTTGATTTTTGCATTGAAGCAGGTGAACTGAGGTTTCTATCATTTTAACTAGAGTACTTAGGATTTTTAATGGATCCTGGCTTTAGCTTTCTATTTTTTGAATGCTGAATGTTTCACATATTCTCTCCTTCTCTCTCTCTCTCTTTCTCTCTCTCTCTCTCTCTGTGTCTCATGAGAGGTAAAATCATCTCAATATTCTCTTCTCCATTTCAATTCTTTGATGTAGCATTATCTTTTTTTCCCCCATGATGAACACCCTCTAAGGCAATAATCCCTTTCCTCTGCAACAAAAGAATCTGGACTTTTTCATTAAAGTCCAGTTCAGCAAAATACAGCCATCTGTTTGACTCTGTGTCTTAAATGTCACATTGCTTTGATGAGAGAACAGATGCACAGCTGACAAGTATACAGATATAATTGGATGGGTACCGAATGCCTAACTTCAGGGCCACTTTATAGGTAGATATTTGGACTTCACCCAGTTTTATCCTTACTTGATCAACACAAAAAGAGTGTGTCAGCCATTTTAATATCTTTATTAAGTTGTGTCTTAGTTTACTCTTTTTGAAGATTAATTCTGGTCTTCGTCTCCCTTCTTTTGTGGCTGTCATTCAATCCGGGTTTGGAAAATGTCTCCACTCCTCCCCTCCACTCCGTCGTTCTGAAGACCCTCGCCCTCAAGGCTCCCTCTGTTCTCTCCAAACTAAACTTCTTGATGTTTGATTTTCCCACCTCTGATTTTACACTTCCTCCGCACTGGTTCTGAGACCTGGAATAATGCCCTCCCTTTCTAGTCTGCCCCTCCCCTCGCTTCAAATCCCTCCCCTTTCACAAAGCTCTCTTTATGTGGTTGGTGGTACCGGGCAGTGGTCGAGGGAAGTGGGTAATGAATGTATTCACATATGTACTGGAGGGTAAGAAAATAGAATGGATAATTGGATTTTGCACAAACAGGCTCATTAGCCAACCTCAAGACACCAAAACATGAAATGAAAGTAAATGGTCCGTGTATCACTTCATTCTGTAATACACTGCAAATTCTCCGAAGTCGGGGTCAGATATTCTGTGTCATTTGTGTCCATCTTCTTTCATCAAGGACTAAGCAAATAACTCAGAATGAAGCGGGTGTCTATGGCCTCGCCAGGACAAGATGACAAGATTTTTCCGTTTGATGAAACCTTGAAGAACATTGGAAGAGCCTCTAGGTGGTTCACACATGGAAGAGCAAGGCCTGGAAACTTTTCCAATCCTACTCAAGGTCAAAGGCCCTTTTATCCCAGAACTGGGATCAGCATTCTGTCCCCTTGGCTCCTGATTACAGTCCAGATCATTGTCATTACTTGAACTAAATGTAGTAGGTAAGCTTAAATTTATCTTATAATCCACCTTGGCATCGCGGCATAACCCTACTGGCAATCCTAGTGTTCACCACCAACCTTCTGGTCAACACTTAAGCTTTCATTAAGTTCTATGGGAGACTACAACGTGTGTCTTGGGGCATCTGGGTGGCTGGTTGAGCGTCCGACTTCGGCTCAGGTCATGATCTCAAGGTTTGTGGGTCCGAGCCCCGCATCGGGCTCTGTGTTAACAACTCAGAGCTTGGAGCCTGCTTCGGATTCTGTGTCTTTCTCTTTCTCGGCCCCTCCCCTGCTCATGCTCTGTCTTTCAAAAATAAATAAACATTAAAAAAATTTTTAAATTGGGGCGCCTGGGTGGCTTAGTCGGTTAAGCGCCCGACTTTCGCTTAGGTCATGATCTCGCGGTTCGTGGGTTCGAGCCCCGCGTCGGGCTCTGTGCTGACTGCCAGCTCAGAGCCTGGAGTCTGTTTCAGTCTGTGACTCCTCTCTCTCTGACCCTCCCCTGCTCACGCTCTCTCTCTCTCCTAGAAATAAAAAAGAAAAAAAAATTTAAAAAAATTTTTTAAATAAATAAATAAAATGTGTGTCTCAGGGTAAATATTGTAAATATTGTATGCAGTGTTTCGTATGCTCTAGCAGGGTATAAATTAACTAGAAACACAATAGACAACCTATAAATAATTTACAGTATTTCTACTACATTTTTGTGGGATAAGCAATGGATCATGAAATTTGGGGTAAGAAGAAGATTTATGCATCCATTTAAACACAATTGTTTTCAAAGCATATTTCACTACATATAATACAGACAGTGGCTAGATGCAAGGACACTTATAGGAGTAATAAAGGGCCATCTTCTACAACCACATTTGGGAGCCCAGATCTAGCTTTGAGCGCATTGGGAAACCATTAAGGGCTTAAGGACTGGCAATGATATGATGAGGTCTGCATATTAAGGAGGCCCTGTGGCTGCCGAGGGGGCCTGGTTGGAGGGAGGCCAGGAGCAAGGAGATTGTTAGGGCTCAATGGCAGCATCTGGTAGAGAAAGACACTGCAGAGCACAGTGAGGGCAGCAGCCCAGTTGTCTCTTGTGTTTAAATGGCTATTACTGGGGCACCTGGGTGGCTCAGTCGGTTAAGCATCTGACTCCAGCTCAGGTCATGATCTCACAGTTAAGTGGGTTTTGAGACCTGTGTCAGGCTCTGCACTAACAGCTCAGAGCTTGGAGCCTGCCTCAGATTCTGTGTCTCCCTCTCTCTCTTTCTCTCTCTCTCTCTCTGCCCCTTTCTCGCTAGCGTGTGCATTTGCACAGGTGTGTGCTCTCTCTCTAAAAAGTAAATAAATAAAAGTTAAAAATAATAACAAATGGCTATTACCAGATCTCACTCTGCTTTTCCTTTCCCTCTCCTACCTGGTAGTTTCCAAAGGTCTCAACCCCACTTACCAGGCCAAATACATTCCCTCTAACTTCGCCTCAGTCACAAAGCTCAAAGACAAGGAAGGAGTCAAGGGTGTGCCTAAACCAGGTGACCTATATTGGATATCAAGTCAAGTGCTCCTAGAAATTAATAGCAATAGCTAATGTTTATTCAATACTTCCTGCATGTCTTTCTTAACCCACACAGCGTGGGAGAGGTACTGTTATCATCACTCCACATGCAAAGAAATGAGCACAGAGAGAGAAAGAAATGTGCTCCGTGTCAATCAGCTAGGAGGAGGGTTCCAGATTATCCAATTTTTGTGCCCAGACCCTGAGACCAAGCTCCCTTTCTTCTTGTTTCTATGACCCATGGCCCATGTGACTGTGTCTGGGTACTGACCACTACCTATTATAAAATTGCTGTAGCAAATGAGTTCCTAGCTCCCCAAAACACATATATATTTGAAGTGAGTCACACTAGGGGCGCCTGGGTGGCTCAGTCGGTTGAGCATCCGACTTTGCTCAGGTCGTGATCTCACGGTTCATGGGTTCAAGCCCCACATCGGGCTCAGTGCTGACAGCTAGCTCAGAGCCTAGAGCCTGTTTCAGATTGTGTGTCTCCCTCCCTCTCTGACCCCCCCCCACTCACACTGTTTCTCTCTCTCAGAAATAAATAAAACATTAAAAATTTTTGAAGTGAGTCACACTAATGACAAATATGTGACACTTATTGAAGGAAATCATAAGAAGTTGATACAAAGCTACTAAAGAAGATGCAGATAAGTAAAGAGACATCTTATGCTCCTAGACTGTAATGCTGAAGATTATCATTCTGGCAATACCTTACGAAATTGATTTATAAATGTAATAAAACACAAAACAAAATAGAAATAGGACTTTCATGAAAGTTATCAGGTTATAATATTTATCTCAAAGGAAAATAGTATATAAGAATACCCGAAAAATTCTTTAGAAGAAAAGAAAAAAGTACTTACGGAAATGGAGACTGCCATATAAATAGCAAACTATATTATAAAACCATAATAAGAGTGTTTATTGATGTTGCCTTAAATAAATAAACCACAATAGATAATAGTAAACCTCAAACCAAACCTACGCCTATAGATAAGATAGATAGATAGATAGATAGATAGAATAGATAGATAGATAAAGACTGTATGTATAGGAATTTAATACATGATAATGGACAAATTTTGAAATAGTAGAGAAAAGGCAGAATATCCAGTAAATGTTGAGAATATTGTCTGTTCAGTTGAGAAAAAAGAAAAAAACAAAACAAAACAACACCAAAAAAGCTACATCTCTATGGAAGATATTCAAGATAAATTACAGATACATTTAAAACCTAAAGAAAGAGCCAAAGTGTTAAAATAAACTCTTGAAAGAATATATTTCATTTAAAAAAAAAAAACCTTTTTATTTAAAATACGAAATACAGAGACACCTGGGTGGCTCCGTCGGTTAAGCGTCCGACTCTTGATTTAGGCTCAGATCATCATGTCATAGCTGGTAAGATTGAGCTCTGAATAGGGCTCTGCATTGGCACCACAGAACCTGCTTGGGATCCTCTTTCTCCCTTGCTCTCTGCCCCTCCCCCAATTGTGTGTGTGTGTGTGTCTGTGTGTGTCTGTGTGTGTGTATTCTCTCTCTCTCAAAATAAAAAAAAATAAATAGGGGCAGTTGGGTGGCACAGGTTAAGTGTCTGACTCTTGATTTTGGCTCAGGTCATGATCGCACAGTTGGTGAGATCTAGTTCCTCGTCTGGCTCCATGCTGACAGTGCAGAGCCTGCTTAGGTTTCTCTCTCTCTCTCTCTGTCTCCCTGACCCTCCCTTGTTCTCCCGCTCTCTTTCTCAAAATAACTAATCTTTAAAAATAAATAAATAATAGGGTGCCTGGGTGGTTCAGTCATTAAACATTTGACTTTGGCTCAAGTCATGATCTCATGGTTCATGAGTTCAAGTCCCACATTGGGTGAGTTCAAACTCCACTTCACATAAGCACGAGCCCCACTTCAGGAGAGCTTGAGTCCCATTTTGGATAAAATGTGAGCCCTGTGTAGGCCCTACTTCTCTATCTCTCTCTATTCCCCCACCTTCTCTCTCTGCCCCTTGCTCACTTGCTCCCTCTTTCTCTCTCAAAATAAATAAATAAATTAATAAAATAATAAAATAAATAAAATACAAAAGACGGATGCCAAAAAGATCAATAAGTTTGGCTTCATCAAATGTGTAATGTATGGGAAATATAACAAATGGAATTCAAAGTAAAGTGATAGACTTGGAGAAAATCCTGTTGCAAACAAAAACCTATATTTAGAATATAAAAGGACTCCTGCAGGGCAAGGAAATGAAGATCTACCCAATAAAAAAATTAGCCCAAACTAGAAAACAAGAAGAATACTGGAAGACTGACAATTCATGACTTCCAAACTTACTACCAAGCTACAATAATCAACAGCATGAGACTGGCAAAACTATAGACATATAGAACAGAACGGAGACTTCAGGAAAAATATGAGCAAACCTTCAACCCTACATTTATGGTCACTTGATGTTCAGCAAGGAGGCAAGAGTATTTGATGGGGAAAGAAGAGTTTTTCAATAAATGGTTCTGGGACAACTGATATCCACAAAGAAAAGAGTGAAATTGAATCTCTACCTCACACCATATGCAAACATTAACTCTCAACTGGTTATAGACTTTTAACTGTAAGAATTAAAATTATGAACTTTTGGAAGAAAACAAAAGAGCAAATCTTTGTGACCTTGGATTTTGGTACTACAGTGATAGGAAAGCAAAAATGACGAACGAAAAAAATAGATAAATAGTGCCTTGTCAAAATTTTAAACTTTTAGGCATTAAAGGACCCTGTCAAGAAAATGAAAAGACAACCCTACAGAAAGGGAGAAAATATTTGTAAATCATATATCTGATAAGAGACTTGTAACCAGAACCAAAAACCCTCAACTCTTACAAGTCAAAAATAAAGACAAATAACCTAATTTTTTAAATGGTCCAAAGATTTGAATAAACATTTCTCCAAGGAAGATGTATAAATGGTCAATAAACACATGGAAAGATTCTCCACATCAGTATCCATTAGGCAAATGCAAATCAAAAACACAATGTGATGCCAATTCATACCCATTAAGACCATTATCAAGAAGACAGATAATAGCAAGTATTAGAAATGATGTGGAGAGGGGCACCTGACTGGCTCAGCCAGTAGAGCCTGTGACTCTTGATCTCAGGATTGTGAGTTCAAATCCCATGTTGGTCATGGAGCCTACTTTAAAAAAACTGATGTGGAGAATTCGGAAACCCCATACTTTGTGGGTGGGTAGGCAAAATGATACAGACACTTTGGAAAACAATGTGTGGAAGTTCCTTGGAACCTTAACCATCATTATTGTATGACCCAGCAATTCCACAACAAGGTATGTATCCAAGACAATTGAAAACATGTCCATCCAAAACCTTGTTCATGGATATTTACAGCAGTGTTATTCACAATAGCCAAAAGTACAAGCAACACAAAAGTCCCTCAAATGATGATCGCATACACAAAATGTGGTATATCCATGCAATGGTTTCCACAAAAGGAATGGAGTGCTGATGTATACAACATGGAGGGCATTTTAAAAACATTATACTAAGTGAAAGAAGCCAGACACAAAATGCCACACAGTGAATGATTCCATTATTTGGAATGTTCAGAACAAGAAATCCATAAAGACAGACAGATTAGTGATTGCCAAGGAAGAGTAATGGGGAGTGATGCCTAATGGGTGAATATGAGATTTCTTTGGGGGATCGTCAATATACAGTTGGCCAAATACACAAAAGCCACTGAACTGTACATTTTAAAGGGGTGAACTTTAAGGTTTGTGAGTTATATCTCAAAATAACTATTTTTTCCCTGAAGGGTAAAGATGGAACAGAAAAGGTCAATATGCAAATGAAGATGGCCTCAACTTTATCAGGAATCCGGGAAATACGATAAACATCACAATGAGTAATCACTTCATATCCATCAGATTTGCAAAAACCAACATATCTGACAAACGTAAGGAGAGGGGAAGACATAATGGAATAAGAAATCTGATAGAGACTGGTAAGACAGATGAGAATATCTCCTTTGGAAAGCAACATGAATACACATGGTAAGACCGCAGATTCACGCATCCGTTCCTTCTGCAATCCTGCCTCTGATTTACAACCTAGAGACAGCCCTACATGTACACAAGTGCTACTCACATATATTCTTCATATCATTATCACCAGACAATTTATATTTTTATCAAGAAGGGATAAATTAAATTATTCTATTTCTATACTATAGACTGTGAGGCAGGATAGGATGTAACAGGAATTAGGCAAATCACTATATAAGGATACTTAAAGTTCTTTGAGTCATACCAATTTGTTGTTGGGTTTTTTTTTGTTTGTTTTTTGGTTTTTGGGGTTTTTTTTTTTGCAAACAATAGGAACAGTTTGACCCTGTTGGGGATGTAAAGGACACCAATTAGGGGCACCTGGGTAGCTCAGTCTGTGAAGTGTCGGACACAATCTAGGCTCAGATCATGATCTCATGGTTCATGAGTTCAAGTGCCACCTCAGCCTCTGCACTTACAGCATGGAGCCTGCTTAGAATGCTCTCTTCCTGGGGCACCTGGGTGGCTCAGTCTGTGAAGTGTCGGACACAATCTAGGCTCAGGTCATGATCTCATGGTTCATGAGTTCAAGTGCCACCTCAGCCTCTGCACTTACAGCATGGAGCCTGCTTAGAATGCTCTCTTCCTGGGGCACCTGGGTGGCTCAGTCAGTTAAGCCTCTGACTTTAGCTCAGGTCATGATCTCACAGTTCATGAGTTCAAACCCTGTGTTAGGCTGTGTGCTGACAGCTAGCTCAGAGCTGGGAGCCTGCTTCAGAATCTGTGTCTCCCTCTCTCTCTGTCCCTCCCATGCTCATGCTCTGTCTCTCTCTGTCTCTTAATAATAAACATTAAAAAAATAATTAATGCTTCCTCTCTCTCTCTCTGTCTCTCTCTCTTCCCCTACCCAGCTCTCTCTCAAAGTAAATAAATAAGCTTAAAAAAATTAAAGCACACCAATTACCCTTTTGTACATGAACACACAGGTGCATGTACTTGCACAGGAAAAGATCCACAGCGAAGGTCCATTAATGCACTGTTTGCAAAAGTTACCCCTGAGAAAGGACAGGGCGCCAAGTAGGACTCTTTATTTTACGTGCATTGTCGACACATTTATTTTTAAGGGGAATTGTTTCTCGTGTAAGAGAAGTTTGAAATAGGAAGTTTGAAAGGGAGTTAGGAGGGGGTGAAGGAGGGAAGAAGGTAGTGCGGGCAGACAGGCAAAGACGGCTTATAGCGTTGGGAGGGAGCATGTCTGTCGCTGGGTTGGCTGCATGGACGCCCACTGAGTCAATAGTTTTGAAAGTATTAAATCACACGTACAGCTTATATTGACTAAATTCTAATTTATAATGTCTGCACAGGAAAAAAAAAAAAAAAAAACTTCCAAGCGGGCATTCACAGAAATGACTATTAAAATGCTCTGTTCTTGAAAATTATGAATAACACTCCCCCACCATCAATGGCGCAAACCTGTTGGATTAAAGCCATCAAAGATTGTTCACCAGGCAGCAGGACCTCATAATACATGTGCTCTGCCCCCAGCCCTCCACTCCCTCCGCTACTTTGATTTAAGAGCATTAGGAAACTGTGTAATTTTTTTGGTCCTCTTTTTATTTCCATGGTAATTTATGTCTGCGGGTAAGCATTTTATTTTATCAGAGACATGGGGCTAGAGTTATTTTTCAAGGCGCTTGAGTTTCCCTTTGATGCCCACTGAAATTAAAGGCAGAGAGGCAGAGAGTACCCATGCTGTTTGTCACAGAGTCAGAGGTTAGAATTACATTTGCTGCCATTTATTGTGACTATTCCGTGCCAGTAGTTAGGGTAGCACTTCTCATGGGCAATGCCGTATTATTAATATTGCAGACATCAAAACATTTGTGAATGGGATATAATTGACTTGTCACTCACATTAACAATATCCCCTGTGGAATACCATTCTGACAATGGCCGAGCAGAATATTCTTGAGTTATTTACATCTGACTCTTTAAGTCTTAAACCTCGGGAAAAATTCTGAGGATTTATTTTAGCTTTAACGCAATGTCGAGATACATTTGTGTGTGTGTGTGCATTGTATAAGCAAGTTGATAGCAAAGCTCGCTGTCATAGACACTAATAAATATTTCTGAAAACAAAAGACTGCTTTCATCAGTAAGAAACAAACCTTCATGTGAAACTATAGTCCAAAATTTTAGATGATGTAAAAAATAATAATGAGGGTCCTCTACTTGTTTGGGATTATGATAAAAATTCACAAAGGTTTAATTATTATGTTGTGATTACACAAATAAAATAAATCCTTAAAACTTAAACTAAAGAAAGGCTTAGCAGATTCTAGAAAGTGAAAAAAACAAAACACTCCATGTGAAATATACACTTGGAAGAAAATATAGAGAGAAGGCATTAGCTAAAATGTGAAATTTGAATGCAACTTATCATTCTACCTTTCTATGTAGGTCGAAGTTAATTTTACCCTGAGATGAATCTTGAGGCAGGAGCTATTCTCTAGCTAAAAAGAAAATTTAAGGCCTCCTCTGATTGCAAAGTAAAATTAATAAGGGCTAGTGGTGTGTATGTAAATACTTAGATACAAACAACACAAAAAACTCAGAGGTATTATTAGACAGTCAGTTTTTAAATGGTATATAACATTTGTTTTACAAGCAAATTGGTTATTCTAAATTAGAATCACATTACTCTTTGAGGAAAGGAGAACAATTCAATAGAGTCGAGTGTTTTTCAAATTACTGTACCTGTGAATTGTTTTACAGTGACACATGCTGTTTTGTTATTCAAATTTTTATAGGAATATTTAATAACGAATTAATAACAAGCCATTTTATTTGCATAAGAGCTTTCTGCTTTTCATTTTCCCCCTATCATCTACTCAGCTCAGAAAGGATTTTCAGATTGAACGGACTGAGTCCTTGGATGGGCATAAATAAATTTACACAGAATTGCTCCATAGAAACATTTCGCTGACATTTACAAACAAATCTTGCTCTATGACATTTGAAGTGTTCCTAAAGCCTCCTTCCTCTTTCGTCTAAGGCAATGTAATAGGTAAAATATGGTTTTTAAAAATCTGTTGAGGGGCGCCTGGGTGGCTCAGTCAGTTGGGTGACCAACTTCGGCTCAGGTCACGATCTCACCATTCATGGGTTCAAGCCTCGCGTCGGGCTCTGTGCTGACAGCTCGGAGCCTGGAGCCTGTTTCAGATTGTGTGTCTCCCTTTCTCTCTGACCCTCCCCTGCTCGTGCTCTCTCTCTCTCTCTGTCTCTCTCTCTCTCTCTCTCTCTCTCTCTGTCTCTCTCTCTCTCTCACTCTCACACACTCTCTCTCTCAGAAATAATAAAACATTAATTTTTTTAAAAAATCTGTTGGAAAATCTGTTGCACAAAATCGAGGTAGCACAGTCATCTAATATTAACTAGCTCACTTCTGAGGGGTCTTCCATCTTGAGCACCCTACTAGTCTGACCTCTACATACAAGAAAATATTTGAATTGTTCAGTGGACACTATCATCCACACAACAAGCATTTATTGAGCACCTGTTTTGCGGCAGGTACTCTGACAGATACTGAGGACGCTAAAGTGAGCAATGTTAGTTGGGGAAAGAGATGGTTATAGTACCCACAGGTGCACATGTAAATATGAACCACAGGGAGACCATGAAGAAGGGAGTACAAGACCGTGGAAAGACTTTATCTCTTCTGGGCATCACGGGAGTGATGTTTCAATCTGGAAAGTCATTGCAAGAGAGACTGACCAGCTCTGTCCCTTCCCCATGCAGTCAGAGGGGGCCTTGTCTTTCGAGCCCCTAATTTGCTCAATTGCTTATAACTACTCTTACAAACAGGCTGCCTAAGCTGAGTCAGTCAGGAAATCCAGAATGTTTGGGAGGTACTCAGCTAAGCTTCCTCCCTGCAGGTTGTAGGAGCAGCCTCGTGGATCATGTGTTACTTGGGAATGTCACTATCTGAACTTGGGGAAGCCAACCCAAGCCGTAAGATGACATTTCTCATGTGTGTACACTGCACAAGATGACAACCGAATAGCAAGTACCCATACTGAAGACTTAGAGACATTGCCATATAATTTCTCTGGTTTCAGATTTTTTTTCTCTGTAGAAAAATCTAAGAATTTTTATTTGTTTGGGGTTTTCTCCTTACATAACCGTAATATTCAGCCAGGTTGCCAAAATACAAATGCTCACCAAGCCCCGCCTACCTTCCTGAGTAGTCGCTGAAAAATTGTGACAAAACCGTCTTTCTTTTTTAGCCGAGATCAGCTTGAGTTTGAAGAACATAAATTGGGAAAATCTCAGTGCAGAGAGGAACAATCTAGGAAATCTTATTTCCAAAATTGACTAATAGTGAACAAGTTTCCCTCCCAATTAAACACGTATACAAATTACCAGGTAGCTAGTGTTAAATAAAGACTTTAAAATAAATTGTAGTTGTCTCTTGATAATTTTCCCTGAGCTGCAGACTGATTTTTTAATCTGAATTAATGTTCCAAATCTGCCAGCATTCTAGCCTGTCTATATCATAATGCTTCATATAATGATCCCTGAAAAAAAAAAAGTTCCCAGTAAAAGTAAATGTGTGAAAATCGCTCCAAGGTGGAAAATGTTAATTTTGCGAAAGAACAGTGCTCCAAAGTTTAGCCTGTGATATTTTTAAGTAGGCTGAGATTGATAACTCCAATAATATCCACATCCTAAAGCTAGACCTTTTCACGTTCCTTAATAAGAGAAATGCCTAAAAATTATAAGGCGCATTTTTGGGCGGACTTGACCAACAACCTGTGTCGAAATGAATAATACCACGGCATCAAGCTAATGCAATTTCGTTTAGCCAGACTTGCCTCCACCAAATAGTCACCTTTTGTAAGGTTATTATAATGGATTAATTTAATCTTACCATACATATAACATAGGTATGGTTACTGACTGATAAGGGAACTAGTTGCATTCATTAAATCCTGCTATAAATCTCTTCCCTGAAATACCTATAATATAGCCTCCCAGCAACGACAATAATGTAATTCCTCATCTTTCTCTGTGATATTATATAACTGTGGCCTGCAACTAACTTTCTCTCTAGGTGTTGGGGTGGGGCAAGTTCTTTGTAGCCCGGTGAGAGGGTGGTGGAGGGGTTAGAGACCTAGGGAGTCTTTCCGTGAAACTTTGGAGATTGGGAAAACCTCAGAATGGAGCAGGTCTCACCTCCACTGCGGCTGAAGAAATAAAACCCCTCAAAATTCTTAAAGTACATTTTTAAAGCTCCTGTATAAAAGTATTCCTTTATATTTTTTATCTATCACTTATCCTTCTCAGAGCAACCCCCCATATCTTCCCTTCATGGGGGATAAGTGGGTGCCTATGAACTGGACATGTCTGCGATTCTTATAACACTGGTCTCAGAGTCTAAATAATAAATGTTGAAAGGAAAATCCACTTTTGAGGCCTTTGCAGTTTCATTTTGAGTTTCATTCTGCTGAAACCTGTATATTTTTTAAAAGCATATACATCAAAATAGATTTTTAACAAAACTAGCATTCTTCTAAGAAACTTTCCAGGCGTCTAATCTCTGTAAGCACATAAAAGTTGCAGATAATCAAGTTATTATTTTTTTTTTTAGGAATGCTTGCCCCACTTATTTTAAAACTCTCTCTTGCTCCAAACAATCTCTGTATTGAGAATTAAAAGAAAAAGAAAAGAAAGAAAACCTGTTTCAAAGATCTGAAGCGTGGACGTAAGGGTGTTTTCTTCTCGGTACTGGCAGTTTTAAGATTAAAAGCCTCTGTAGGCTTCTCAGAGTTATCAACCTTGTCCAGGGGCTGGACGGTCTCTGCAGAATTTGTGCTCCAGGAATGTTCTCAGGATAGATCTGTCCCCATTCTGATTTTTAAGGCTGTGTGCATTTCTGAAGCCTCCTGGAATTATGGGTTTCCTGATTGTTTTCTCCTTTTGGATGAAGACCATGAAAACAATAAGTGCAGGTAAGGACCATATGTACATGAAATCTCCAAGCCAGTCACACTGACATGGTTTCATTGACTTGAACCTTGGACACCAGAGCGGGTGGGTCTGTAGAGTTAAGGAACTCACAACTGCCTGTATTTTTATTTTGTTATTTTATTTCACTTCATTTGTAGGAGACTGCAAAGTAACAAGAAGCAACTAGTTTTCTCTGTCCTTTCTTAGTCTACAACTAAGCAGTAGACTCTACCGATCAGGTTAATTGCATCTTCCTGAAGAGAATACTAGCTTATGATGCTTAATACCGATCCAGAGGGCTTAAGTTCACTATGGCCAGCCAGCAATCAATCAATGCTGGCTCAGCGTGTGAGCCCTCCTGTCAGGGAAAGGAGCCATGTTTGAACGGGACACCATTAATGAAGACTGGGGTGGGGGGAGGGCATTCTCAAGTGGTTCTTACCCCCTCCCTGCATTTTTCAGAAAGAAGGGAAACCATCCCCATCGTTGCCTGTTAATATCCTTCAGAGGGGACATGTTTCTGGAAAATCTGATATGCAAACATACAAAGTTACAAAATCATAAATTAGGATGATGATTTGCGCAACTCTGCACCATACCACTACCTGGGCTGGAGTCATCCTTCTAATGGCCAATGCTCTGAGGCGTCCTGATGGCATGCTCCCACAAATGTACCAACTATGTAATGTTGAACAAAAAATATTTGTTTTTCACAATGATAAAAAGCTTATATATTTGCCGAAATATATCCCAACATCCTTACTACCAAATTCTGGATAGCACTGTCAAGTCTACTGCTCATGTGGATGTGTTGGAGAAGGTAGAAGTGATGAGTGGATCTTAAGCTAAATCTGCCTAATGGGGTTTCCAGGGCTGGTACCTGCTATGGCTAATGACTAATGTGGACTCCCAGAGTCTGAATTTGCTTATGCCCTGGTCTTCACCCCAGAATTGGGCCCCCAGCTTTGCCCTGAGCACACATAAGTCAGCAGCTGCGAATGATGTTGAAGTAGATCGTGCAACTTTAGAGATTGAAGCCATGAGAAATTGAAGGTCTCCAATTTCATCCAGGCCCAAATGTGCTTGTCCACACCCTTCCTTCCTCTCCTTTTCCGTGAAAAGTGTCCTTCCTCTGCTTAAACCTTAGCTCTTCAAATGCTCTATGGACCTCCCCCACTCTTCAAGAACTAGCTCTAACTCACCAGCATTTAAATAAGTGCCAATTCTTTCTTATAATAATAACATTCTACTCTATTACTATCCCTTTCTTCCCTATGCAGTGCAATGTCTTTGACAAGGTGCGAGTTTCCCCTCTTTTCTTTCTCCCTTCTCCTCACCCTGCAACTTTCTTCCATCAGGCTATAAAACTAGTCTCACACCACCACTCATACCCTCCTCCAAAAACATGGACAGCTTTCAATCACTATCTTAGAATTTCTATTAGCATGAATGTAATCTCATAATAATAGCACATATATATTTGTACCTACCATCAAGAATTAGCAGAGGTCTGCCATCCTTTCTTTGCTAAAATAAAAATATGGGGCACCTGGGTGGCTCAGTTGGCTTAGCATTGTACTCTTGATTTCAGCTTAGGTCATGATCTCACAGTTCTTGGGTCCATGCCCCATGTTGGGCTCTACGTTGATAGTGGAGACCCTGCTTGGGATTCTGTCTGTCTGTCTCTCTCTCTCAAAATAAGTAAATAAACATAAAATAAAATAAAATAAAATATAGAATATAAAATAAAATAAAAACATTATAGGTATGGTGAAACTCCCTTGATACCTCACACCATCTCTTCTCCAAACCCATTCTCCTCTCATTCTCCTTCACGCCCCAGATCCAGCCACTACTGTGAACTTGCTCTGTCTTTGCAGTGTGTATCTCCTTAGCTCTACTACATGTGTACATCCCATAGTCTATATATCATCCTCATTCACATCTTTTAGGATTTTAACCAGCTTGTGTCATACTGGCATATCACATTGTGTGTGTGTGTGTATGTGTGTGTGTGTATGTTTTCCAACCCAACATTATTTAAATACAATCCACACTGGCATGCAGATGTCTGATTCATTCAAGTTAATTGCTATACAGTATGCCATCAAGACAGTGTATCTTATAGAAGGATCCATTCCTTACCAGGAGATGGTGAAGTTATCTACCATTTCTTATTCTTCAAATGGTACAAACACAAATACAGATAGTAGAATGAGCAAATTTCCACATATTTTTTTTTTTACAAGAGTATGATTTCCTCCAGGATACACACCTAGAAGAGGGCTTTCTGGACAAAGCACATGTACGTTTTCATCTTTGTTTGCCAAACGGGTCTCCAAAATGATATCAAAGACTGATTGGAATAATGCTACTATTCTCTCTCACTTTTGCTGACCCTGTCAGATCTTTCAGTGTTTGCCAGTATGAGGGGTGTAAAATAGCATCTCACTTTGGTGTGAATTCACATTTCTCTGGTTGGACACGGGGTTGCATGTGGTTTCATGTGCTTTCTGGCCCCTTGTGTTTCTACACATGTAAGTTCCTTAATTACCTCTCCTTCCCATTTGGGGGGGTATCTTTCTATTGTTTCTATCATTTAGCCTCCACCCCTGGTGTCAATTAATCATCAAGTCTTAAATAGCCCTCAAATCTCTCCACTTTTCACCACCCCTGAGACCCATGCCACTCCAGTAGAAACCTGGCATGTCTTATCTGAATTGCTGCTGAATTATTTTCCCTTTCTCTGGTCTTGCGGACTCTAAGCTATACAGTGAATATTTCCATTACACAATTCTCCTCCTCAAAGAACCTCAAAGTCCTCAAATTGTCCTCACCACCATGGCTTGGAGGACATTTATTATATGGCCTCTGCCTTTCTCTTCCATTCCATTTCAATTTCTCTTCTCTACTTCCCATACCCAATACTCCAGCTATCCTTACTGGTTCTTGCAGTGTGCCTGCTCTCTACTGACCTTTTGGCCTTTTCATCCACTGTCTCTCTCTGCTTGGAACCCTTGCATTGAGCCCGTCCCATCCCCACAGCCTCCCTCACCAGAATAATTCCTTCTTAGCCGAGAAAGTGCCACTTGTTCTGGTTTCCCACTCTCAGGTGGGCTGTCTCTTCCAGATGCTCCCATGTCACATTTTGCTTATTTCCATTGTTGCATATATCACATCATATCCTAATAGCTGTCTCTTTGTCTGCATCTACCAGTAGAGAGAAGCACAGTGAGAACAAGGACCACATTGTTCTTCTTTTCAGAGGCAACCCCAGCATCTCAGGGGGTGCTTGGCTTCGAGGAGTGGTGGCTGATAAGAGAGAAAAAGATTTGATCCTCAGGACTGCAGAACTAAGAAGATAGATCTCACAATGCACTCACTGACTCACTTCAAGTTCAATCCACTTAGGGGAAAAAAATCAGAAAACTTTTCAAAAAGATACTTATTGTGCAAACATAACCCCACCAAATCCCATATTTGAATGGCTAGGGTCCTGAGTTGTAGAGGACTTTTCTGGAGTGTGTGCTTATCAAATCTTAAGGTAGCTTAAGATGCATGGATCTGACCTTGCTCAGAAAGAAAACTAAAAGAGCTGTATCAGAATGTGAATATGAAGCATTTTTCCTTGAATACTTTTCTTTTTTCAGAACGTAACTGAGATTCGTATCTTGTCTATACTGTTTGTCCACACAACCGTATGTTAATAATACCATGAATGTACATAGCCTTCGAAAGTCACGGTCTTCAAAAGATAACTTGTAAAAATAAGATAAGAATCACTCTCTGCTCTCCATTATACAGAACACCCATTTATTTGATGAACATGTTTTCAACAGCTTAATTCTAGCAAAGTGCTGGCCCCTGTTAGATTACATAGTTATTTAGTGTAAAGAAAATATGACTTAGATGTAGATGTTGGTTAGAATCCTGGTTACTTAACCTCTGAGAGCTTATGTAACAATCTGTAAGATGGGAACTTTAAGAATAATCCCTGTGTCTCAGGGTTATTGTGAAGATTCAATCATGCATTAAATCGATGTGAAACGCCCTTAAAGAATGCACAAAATAGGCTCTGAATAAATATTGTCATCCTATTCTTCCTATGGAACTATCCCTCCAAATGCATGCCCATCGTCCGTCCCCTTCCTGGATCTGCATTTTGAGCTGGAATCTGCATTTGTGAAATGATAACCAATAATCGATACTTTATCAAGAGCTTGCTAGGGATCAGACTCTGCACATGTGCTTTGGAACATTAAGACTACCCCACAAGGTCACATGTAGTAGAATCTCCATTTGCAGAGGTGGAAACAAGGTGCAAGATGAGAGCAGATGCCGGAAATGAATGATAGATGGAGTTTTCAAGTGACTGGCTTGTGATCACTAAAAATATAAAAATGTCACCAACTGGAAAGGTTTGTGAATTCCTTCATCTTTCTGATGGGGCTATTTATCTTTTGAAGGAAATGGGGGAAAGACAGAATATAGTAAATATCTAGATATCCACAAAGCATTTTACAAAATTAAGGACATAAACAGGAAAGAATATGACAAAGACAGTGATCACGAAGCATAGGTGTAGTGTGTAGTAGGTTCTTAAGAAAACTGGTTGGGTCCAGAGGTGCTATTCAATCTCCACACAACGCCAGAGTATGCCAGTGATTGACAGCTTGCTTCCCTCCTTATTGATCAGTACCCAAGTCACCAATTGTTAAATATTCTAAATATCACATTGGTTGAATAAAAGAACAGCTATATACATATTTCCTTCTGTGCATAACATTTGACGCAAACTGGAACATCTTAAAATTTCGATTTCTAATTTCAGGAAATAAAAGAGAGTCAGATACACATCACGGGATTGGTAGCTAGAAAGTTAAATTCCCAATTCCAAGATCCATAACCAATTGAAATCCACGACTCACCTTCCTAAATTTCTCTAGATGGTTTCTTTCCTAATCATCCATAAAATGGAAACAATAGCACCTGCTCCTATCTAATTAATGCTGGTTCTGAAACTCAATCACATAATTTGGGTAAAAGGATTTTGCGTGTTATCAGTGCTGGATAAGGCGATTTATCAATCTGGAGCAAATGCTTTTCCAGAGTGGAGTTTATTACAAATAAAAGTGTTATTTAAAAATCATTCCTTAGAAAGTTGACTACAGGGATGAAGGAAAATGCTCGGGAAGGGAGTAAATATCCTGCATATAGATTGGGTCCATTTCTGGTTTCTTCTTCTTCCGGTGGGGCTATTCACCTTGGGCACATTTGTCTCCCATGCACTTTCAACGGAGAGAGAGGGGAGCTCAGCAAATGAGAGCAGGGCGAATTGTCTTCATGGCTGTGCATTAGGTCTTCTGGCTCGAGGTTCAGTGGGAAAATGGAAACTGAACATTACCCACTGTTTGGAAGTGACATGTGGCATCCTGGTGCCTCACTGCAATTTGATTTTTACAGGGGAAATGAAAAAAAGAAAAAGAAAAAAGCTTCTAGGTTTTATCTTCCCAAGGCTTTTTTCCAACAAAATCTCTAGGCAAAAGAATAACTTTTGAACCCTGACTATGTCTTCCAGTACAGATAATGACAACTACTTAAACCGCATTTAAAAAGTGCTGAGTAGTTGATCCCGGTACCTAATGATGTTACTCATCTCGTCGGAGTCTGATTGACACTAAAAATAATAAATTAGAACAGAAAATGATTTTATGGGATCTGTGGGCTGACAGGCAGGCTAAGTGTAATATCCTCCATTACACTTGTCATTGAATTCTATATGGTTCAGCTCTGAACAAGGAAGACAGGGTTGTACTATGATTTTGTGATTTTTATCTTCAATCATCTATGTCTTAAACGTATAAAATTAATTTGCCTACTTATAAATTCAATGAAAGGCGGGAACAAAAACACTTTCTCTGTAGTAAAACAAACATTACCGTGGGCAGCCTATTGCACAGGATGGAGTGAAATAATAAATTAAAAACTGTCATTCTTGGATTATCGAAGCTATAGCCTCTGAGATGTCTAATTCCTTCATCTGATCTAGTAAATTTATAAATTCGAAATCAATAGCCATACCTGCTGAATCGCTGGGACTCATTTGGGAAATTATTTTAAAAGAGCTCCACTTGAAATCATTCCATATCACACAATAGAGCCCTAAGTTTGCTTTGAGCAGTAGGCAAACGAAAATTAATTCTTATAATTATTTACAAGATGGTTGAATGGTTAAATTTAGAGCAGGGTTGTTTTTTTTTAATTTCAGTAAACCGTGATAGATTTTGTTCTTTGCCTTTGGGGGAAAGGGGGGGGGTGGGAGGCAAAGTTCAGAAAAAGAAATTTAAAATATTCCTACTTTTCCTTTTAAGTAATGTCTATGAATCATTGAGGATGATTTTTAATTTTGATTCATTCAATGAGCTCTCCTAATGCAATGATTTTCTCCATGGAAGTCCTTAACCACAGTGGCCATTTGCAGCTGATGATTTTTTTATAAATAATTTATAAAGCCCCTATACACTTATACTTTTACACTGAAAGAAAGAGGGAGAGGGAACAGAATTGCATCTTAAACTCTATTTACAAATTTACCTTGGCAGGCCCTCTTACTGCCAATAGGAAACGATGTTGCATATTTAATTTGCTCTTTTGTTACAACGGGGCTTAGGTTAGTTAATTTCAATTTTCGATTTCAAAAGCTATCAAATATGGCTCAGATGAGAAATCAATTTTTCTCAGCTGCCTCTGTTTTTGTGATGGGAGGCTTCTCATTGGCTGAAGGGGGGCCACGTGACACGGCAAGAGATTAGTTCACCAGACCCCGTGTTGCTGCTGCCTCAATTACTGCCTGCCTCTTGTAATTTAGCCTTATAACACCTAATTTCAAGACAGAACTCATATTTAATTCATGAAAGCTTCCACAAGAGTAATTGTGAAATAAATTGCCATAGAAGATATCCATTTGTGACTCATTTTAATTTTGTATGCTGGTAGCATGCTATTTATTCTACTTGTTTAACACTTTAGCACAAACATTTTTTTTTTAAATATTGAACTTTATGCACTGATAGCTGCATACTTTGCACCATTTTCCCACATCACATCATCTCCTATCCTGGGATTTCCTTTCACAAAACTTCCACCCAGTGGTATATTATGAAGGTTGTTAAAATCAAGAACTTACAATCTCCTAATTATTGAACGTGTTGTTATGATCTGCACCGAACTTTCAAAGTAGCAACTAAAATCACAAATGATAGCAGATAAATGGTAGTTAAGGTGTCAGGGATCATTCAAAGGGCCGAGAAATAAATAGAGCTTAATTTAATATTTTAAACAAAGGCGTTCATTCCCCCATATTGGCATTTACATTTCAACATTGGTATATATTTTAAAATTCTTGAACCAAAACATATATATTTCCTGTGTATACACACCATTTTGTCCTTTTCCTCCCTGTTGCTATGCCAACAAGGTGGGTGAGGCCTTCTCAACTGCCAAACTCAGCTGTCATCCCTTCACCCTAAAAGCCTTATAATTGCTTTTATTTGCATACGACAATTAGGCAGGATGGCTCACAGCGAGAAAAACCAACCTTTCTCTCCCCAAGTGCACACAACGCCAGGCTGTAATTTATAAAAGATACGCGCCATGTGGCGGAGCACTAAAATAGAGTGATGAGTCCTTTCATCGGATTGTAAGCCATTAACAAAAGAAAACATCCCCTTTCAGGCTATAAAAAATGCCTATCTGGTGTGAACCTGCAAAATCACAAAGTTCCCCCCCCACCCAGCTCCCCCCGCCTGGACCCTTCACATTCATTATCACATTGAACTCAAAAGGAGTTCTAGAGAAAGAGTTACATTTGGGTGTTTATGAGTAATGCGGTGCAAATAAAATCCACACTAGGCTAAAATTGCATCCAGAGTAGTTGGTGTTTGGGGGTAATTTTCTTTTTCTTCTTCTTCTTCTTCTTCTTCTTCTTCTTCTTCTCTCTCTCTCTCTCTCTCTTTTTTAACCTTGTTTTGCATCTTGTCTCATGTTGAAATGTCATATTAATATAGTCATTATTACCCTTTTACTTCACAGAAGCCATGACAGGATTTTGCAATCAGCGTTCGGGTCTGTGAAAGCTCAAGTCAGAAGGAATGTGGATGGTTTAAATCATCCTCTGTTTCGGTTTTCAAAAGGTCTTCAAAAATTAGTGTCTAGTGTAAAAGGTCAAAACATGGTTGGAAATCATTTCAGTGATTTATTGTCATCATCTTTTCTGGTGACTTTAATTCTAATTATTAAGACATTTTAATTTTATCCTTACAGGCTGCATAGAATCTAAGATAAAATTTTAAACAGAATCTTTTTTAGCCATATTTTAAGCAACCAATTATGCTGTAAGGTTTGTTTAGCATTTTCTCAGAGTTTGTGCCGTTAGAGACCTTACTTTATAGAAAGAGCATCAAACTTGAACTTCATTTCCTCTAAATAGTTCAGTTTTAAAACTATTATTCAGAACACTAAAATTGTGACCTATTTCTTTCTCTGAGGATCTTTTAAAAGGCAGTCGGCACTCCATTTTTATTCACAATTCACTGAATAAATATTGATCAGATAGGCAGTTTGGGTCCAGGATCTTCAAATGGATACAACTTCTCAAATCACTCAGCCACGTGTTTGTCTCCATGCTTCAGAGAGGGCTGTAATTACAATCACATCTCGAAATAGTTTATCCAAATTAAATTCTGTAACTGAGTTTTTGACATCCACAAGTGAATTGCAGTGAAGAATCTGCTATCTTTACAAACTAAAAAAGTGAATGGAGAAGTGAAAGAGTCACTTCAAAAAGCCATGATGAAATGGAAACCAAAGCACTGATTATCTGGTCAAAAAAGTCAAATTCCTTCAGAAAACTATGACAAGATACAAAACACACTCGCACAAAGGGGATGAAAGACATGACCGATCATTCACAGAAAAGAAATTCAAATGTCAGTAAACGTATGAAAAACGCTGAGCCTCGCCGACGAGGAAAGAAAGGCACATTTTAGAAAACATGTAATCTAAGTTCTCACATGTTAGAGTGTGAACATTAAAGCCGTGATAACACCATTTTGGCAAGGCATGGAGTCACAGGCTGAGATGTATATAACCCATCAACATGTAGCCTGTGACCCTTTTTCCCGAGGACGATTTGGCAATATGCATTGAACTTTCAAGTGGCCATGACATCTGACCTGAGAGTACCACTTCTAAAAGTTAAATTGGGGAAGAATGAATGAACATACACAAGGGTGTTTATTTTTACATGCTATTTGCTGTTTCATTAATGCCGAGAGTTTGAAACAAGCTATACTCAGTTATATGATAGCCCGATGGTAAAATATCATGCAACCATTAAAAAGTGGATATAGGGGCACCTGGGTGGCTCAGTCAGTTGAGTGACCAGCTTTTGGTTTCAGCTCGAGTCATGATCTCACAGTTCATGAGTTCAAGCTCTAAAAGGGGCTCTGAGCTGACCGGGTGGAGTCTGCTTGGGACTCTCTCTCTCTACCACTCTCCGACCTTCCTTCCCTTGCTTGTGCTTGCTCTCTCTCAAAATAAATAAATAAACATTAAAAAGATCTATTTTTAAAAAGTGGATATAGATCTAGGAATATTTATCTATCCGTTTATCTACATGTGCATATACATATGTAATATATTATTCCACCCATGTAAATACATATAAAATGTAAGCATATATGGGACCTTTTATGCCATTCGTTTATATGCACATACACACACAATGGGTTCGGAAGGATGCACCGTAACGTATTAGGAATGATATTGCCGTGAGATGGGTAGAACTTAAAAAGGAAATTGTCGATTTCTGTGTTTTGTTTTTAGTTCACAAGGAGCATAACTTTTAGGAACAAAATATAGTCATGAGTCGACTTTCAACGAACAGTGTTCTATTTTTCAGGACAAAAGGTATTCACATTTTTGTAACATTTGCTATTGTATTTTCCTTTTTTTTTTTTTTTCCTTCTACAGCCACACTATTTTGTTGCCCTCTTCCGGATCCCCAGCCTCTGACTTGCTCCTTCCTTCCTTTTCTGTTATACCTACACTCCCCCCAGTTCTCTTTTAATAGAACTCCTCAATTATTTAGAGGTTCATCCAAAAGGGATAAACTAATTCTATAAGGATCTAGAATCTAACTTGGCTTATTGCTGCCAGCGTTCTCCATATGAATTGAGGAATAAGGAAAAGATCAGAAATGTACGTTTCCTAGGAGGGACCTTGCCAAATGGAGAGAAAGCAGACCAGTCCAGGTAACTGTGACCTTGCGTGAAGTCTGGGCTCTCCCTCTGTCCTACTGAGTAACAAAGCCTATTTACTCTTAGGTTTCCAGCTTGGTCATAGTAAGTGCTGAATAAAGAATTGTTGAACTAACAGGGTGATTCCACAAGCCATTTAGTGGTATCAAGCAGGAAACTTCCCAGCATACATCATTCTATATATGCTGGCCTCTAGCAGAGGTAAGGGCAACCTTCACGAATTCAACGAGTAACTTACCTTTCCCTGGCAAAGGGAAAGGGAAAGCTCAGCTATTTTCCCAGATTAGTCAGCATACAACTAATCAACCTTTTACATAGAAATGACTAGCTGTTTGAAGTAAATATATTTTACTAATGATTGGGTTCTGTTTTGCCGAATTGACTTAAATAATTTCTTTCCTCGCTGTTTTCCTTGGTTGGTTAGTACTAACCAAAATTTTAGGACCCCAAAATGAAAGAACCAAAGAAAACTCACAGTTGGGAATATACTCCTATTGGAACCGTGAACTAAAAATTCCAATGCTATTAATGCTTGCAAAACATATTCTGCATTTTCTAAGCACACATATGAAATCCCTTCAAATCAAAGAAGCCCTCATATGCTGGTTGATCAAAACTGTGGGTGGCTTTTAAGATCTAATAAAGGCAATGAAATGCTCTGTCCTCTTAATTTTATGGGACACACAGACTATGGTTAATTGTTGGAAAGATAGGATTAGAAGAAACGTTATTTTTGAAGACTATTCTGGTATGTAGCACATAAACAATTTTTGAAGGAAAATTTAAGAAATCGAATAAGAGAAAACTACGTAAGATGATGTTTCTTAACATTACCCCTAACTTACACTGGCGAATCAATAGATTTTTGCCACTCTGCGCTCTCTGACTCCATGACAAAATAATAATAATAACATAGGCATCTGAAGAACAGTGCTTTGCTGTGGTTTTATTATGCAACTCAGGGGCAAGGCAAATACTTTTCTTGGAACACAGTGAATGAATTTTGGACGTATCTGGAGGAAGCAGGAGTTCTTTTTCTGTGTTTCCTATAAATCACTTATTATACTTTTTTAAAAAGAGTTTTCAAAATTATGAGTGTTATGTTAAGAAAGTATGCATACATTTTGTAATTTTCCCTTATCCACAAGAGTATTGTTCTTGAGATGCAACATACAAATGGGAGAGCATCATGCGAAAAATGTTGGATGGGGCAGCTGAATTTTGTCTATTGTCTGCTTCCTCTAAGCTCCCTTTCATTAATGGCTGGGGCACTAGAAGTTGGGAAGAGTGAGTCTGAATATTTACTGCCTTCGAAATATGAAAAATTGACCACTTTCCACTCCCAGAGTTGTGGATAGGCACTTCGTGTTAGTAGGTACCTTATTTCCAGAAAAGATGTACAGAATATATTCCAAGAGACTGAGTGCCCCATTACGAGAAACCATTATACATTGTTATTTTTCATTACTACTGGGGTTCAGATCAGATCAGATCAAAGGAGGAAAGAGCCTGCACTTTCCTTTTTTCAAGGGTAAACTTCAGGGCATTGCCTGATGAGATTTCCACCGCAGTATTTGTTGAGAAAATCATGATTCTTTTGGAAAAAATTGTCCAGGCAGAGCGTGGTACCTTTTGGCTGCAGCCACTTCACAGAGCTTTCTTATCTGTTTTTTGTTTTTTTTTTTTTTTTTACTTTCTCCCCACAACTGTAATAAAAAAAAGAATCCAGGGGTAGGTACTCTGAGTTTTAAATGCAACCTTGTGTGCAGTGAATATTCCTGAGACATGAATAATAAATTTGGAGATGGGCAAACAGAGGCTAAAGTCTGCTTCCTTTTGTACCTCCGTCCCTGTCCATGCACCACAGGGTAGATTCCGCCACTTTTAGGGAACAAAGTGTCCCCAGCACTACCTCTCCAGCCTCAATTCAAACCTCATCTGAGAACTCCCGAAATGAAGCTGTCACTCAGGGCTGCTTGGGGACCTGTCACCACAACATTGAGCCTTTTCATTTTGATGGGTCAGCCCGCAATCCCCTTGAAAGAGAAGTCCGTGCCACGGTGGTTTCTCTTTCCACAGGAATTCTGAATTCTAATGAAACTCCAAATCGCTCAATAAAGGCAAGGGCAGGAGGAAGTAATCCAACGCAGATCTGAGTGAAATTTGTATTTTATCTCTTTTTTTTTCCTCCCCCAGCCCATTATTCTAATCGCTTAGGTGGTTCACAAAGGGTTGCCTCGCAGTTCAGGCACAAGAGGAATGAGGTGTCCTTTGTCCGGATGCTACACTGGGATTAGGTAGCAGCTTTCTGAAAATGAAAGGCCATGGCTCAAATTTCCTTGGGTAAATATCCATCCACCTATTATAGTTTGCACCTACAGACCGACACATACATTTCTAATGTGAGCTGGGCTGATAAAGAGAAAAATTCACATTAACGTGATTTTCGTGTGTATTTTTTTGTATGCCCACGAAACCGTCTTTCAAAAACCTCATGTGAACCTTTTGCCACAAAATGAAGAAAATAGCACTGCTACCTTCTCCTCTATGATCAGAAAGTGTCTCAGATATGTGATCCAGAGAGCGTCATACAAATTATTATTTTGCACTACATTCAACAGTGTTCACATTTTTGAGATACTTATGTTGAGTGTTGTACAGTCTTCAACCCCTGTCCTTTCTTGCTTTGGAAAAGAATTGGTAAGACTTCCACAAGGAAGGCGTTTATGTGATTCCCCACTAAACTCTATGTCTTATTACGTTTTTAGAGTATACACTAGAATTATGTGTGTTACTTTACATGCAAAGGCAATTCACTCAAAAGTTCACTGATGAATTGTCTTCCCCTTTCCAATATACTTAAGTATAACATTTACTGTGTTCCTAGGTCATTTAAAAAGATAGACAGTAAGTAGGTAGGTAGGAAGGAAGGTAGATAGATAGATAGATAAATAGATAGATAGATGATAGATAGATAGATAGATAGATGTATACATTATATATTTCTAGAAATCAATATAACAAAGCTGATTTTATTGTGTTGTTAACAAGCAAGCCCCAGCTAACCTTTGTTTTCTCACTTAGCCTTCATGAGGAGCTAACAAGCAATGTTTAAAATGTTACCACATCCAGGGGCGCCTGGGTGGCTCAGTCGGTTAAGTATCCAACTTCAGCTCAGGTCATGATCTCATGGTTTGTGGGTTCGAGCCCCGCGTCGGGCTCTGTGCTGACAGCTAGCTCAGAGCCTGGAGCCTGTCTTTGGATTCTGTGTCTCCCTCTCTCTCTGACCCTCCCCTGCTCATGATGTCTCTCTATCTCTCTCAAAAATAAATAAAACATTAAAAAAATTAACATGTTACCACATCCTTCCAACCCTTACAACTTCACTATCAGATCCACCTTCCCTAAAAACCTCAGAACTACCAATCCACGCTGCCTGCCTTCACTATGACACATCACCCTAAATATGTCAACTGCCTGTACGTTAACCGTCCATGGAACATCTGTTCTAACTCCAGGTGCTTTCGTGTCCAGACGTTAGCTGTAATTTTTTTTCCCCAGTTGATACAGAAAATGCAACAGACCATTGCATACAAAACAATTCCTTCCTATGCAACCTTATGGCTTTTGGTGTGTGTTAAGAGGAATATTTGGGGGGAAAAACATACCACCAATATTAAATTAAAATTTCCCTAGTAGTTGTTTATTCTTTATGCATGAGCTACTAGGAAAGAGTGAAATAACCTTTAAGAATAATCATAAACTCCCCCAGGGAGGATGGAGGCAGAGAAGGAACAAAATGAAGGTGGAGACAGAGATAGGGAGGAAGAGAGAGCGAGCTGTGAGCCACAGCCTCATTTTCTTACACATTCTTTGTAAAATATATAGAAATAGTAGGATGAACCCCAAATCCAGGGTGGCCTCAACTATCTATATCTATCTTGGATCAGATTGATTTCAACTATCAGTCTAGGTTATGCTTGTCCTTTTAGTTAATTATTTCTTCTTTCTCCTTTTTTTTCTATAAATGCTAAATGGCATACATATACACACACACACACACACACATATACACACACACAAACACATTCATATACACAAAATATATCCCCTTCATCTTGATTCCGGTTAAGCCACATATCAGCTGTACACACACACACACACACACACACAACATGCACACACTAAGGCTTAGGGAGAACTTTAAATATTGTAGAATTTTCCAAGCTGTCTGGGACAATGGATATTGTCCTTTCTAAACCTGCAGAAGCCACTAACTTTACCTGAGGCTTTATTTTTATTATTTAGTGGTATTTTCTAAATATGAAGCATAAGGATGCAGTGGGGAAGTTTGTGTTAGATTTTAGATATTTTATTTGCTGTGGCTCAAGGATAGACCTAGAACGTCCACACTCCTCAATCCCCCCTCAAACTCCTTATTAGAGAGAGAAACTGGAAGCTATGTTTTGTTCATTTGGGAGTGAATGACCAAGTTTGAAAGCTACATAGTCGAACGTGACAACAATGGTCGTGAACCGTAGCCCACAGCCTGATTCTGCTCTTGGATCATTTCCCTTCTTCAGTTCTGAGGCGCTGTAGAGTGTCCATAGTAATTCTTATTTCTTGCAGCACAAAAGATGGAAAAGTTATACTTTGACACAAGCGAAAGGGGGGAAAAGCAGTTTACTGGAAACATTGACCAATTACATCTATGTTTATGTGTGCAGAAAATTGCATCAGCAACTCAACGTCCACTGCTTGTTGAGCAAAGTCTGTCTTGCACCTGGGAATTCACTTCTGAAGCCTTAAAAACATTTCAGATGCAGAGAAACATTGCCATGTACTGGTGCAAAGTTAGAGCAGTTCGTAAAATAAAATTAGCAAATGTACAATGATATTTTTTGTGTTCAGCTTGAGTAATTCTTCAAATCAGGATCTTAGTGGACAGTGGCTTAATACCAACCAGCCTAAAATAAACATTCATAGAATGAGCTTGAATCTGAGAAACCCACTTGCTCCTGGATGTTTCTATTTGTGCACGGGATTGGGATGCCTCGTCCTCTCCTCCACAAACACCGTTATTGTTATTCCAGTAGAGTTGGCTTCCAGGTGAGCATTGGGGCCAGGGAAACCTGGATTTTCTTTCACACTCTGAGTCTGTGTCGTCTAATTCTGTGGGAACAAGTTCAGGGTTTTGGGAACTGGCTCCTGCCTTGACCTCATTGAGGCAGTGATGCATTTGTGCATATCTAGGGTATGGGGAAGCCCATGCTGCCTGTGAAGTGTCTACCATGATGACAATAGTCTTTTTCCCTCTCCACTCTGTCTCTCGTAGGTTAAGTCAGTCAAAATTCCTGAGTTTTTGGGGGTATTCCAACCGAAGGTTAGAATTCCAGGCAACCACCCAAGGAGCCTCAACCGTGGTTATACCCACCACACCTTGACGAGAAGCTACCTGGGGACACTCCTCCCCGCACGCCCTAAGCATCCAGCAACTGAAACTCCATGGCTTCACGCACAAAAATAAAATAAAACACCCCAGTCTCCTGCCCCATGTACTCTCTAGTCAGAAGAAACAAAAAAGGTGCTTGGAAAGTGTTCGGAAGCTGGAGGCTGAAGACGCCCGTGGAAGTAAACAGTAATTTTATTAATTGCCTCGAAATAGAAAATGTTGAGTTTAAATCCACACTACTTTCTTCGGAGTAAACACTAAATATAACAGCCAAAGCGATATGGTTAAAATTAACTTGGAGTTGCTTTTCAAGCTGGTGAGATACAATTAAAAATGGGGGATATTGCCAAATCTCATTTACTGCTTTCTTTCTTGTGAATAATATCTGTACATTCAGGTCTTCATTATACTTCTCAATGGTGTAGGAATCCCACTGCATCTGCATATTCTTGATTTTTATCAATGGCAAAAAAAATTTATTAAGTTCCCAGGCTACATTAAGTACCGAAATAATGCATCCCAGGCTTGCAGCCACCAAGAGCTCAGCCACCCTCCTCTCCCCTGACATCTGTGTGTGTGTGTGTGTGTGTGTGTGTGTGTGTACGCACGTGTGTGCACATGGCGGTGTTGGGGGGGGGGTGAGCGCACCTGTCTTGCTCTCTGGCTATAGTGTGCAAAATGGCTTTCCTGACTGCTCACAGTATGCCAAACAGCACTGCATGGGTTAATTGGCATTTTAAAAAGGTAATTGTAAAGTGCAACCTTGCAGGGTTATCACCAGAATTGGGAGGTGGATTGCAGGCTTCCCACCCACTGGAGACTCTTACATCTTGAAGAGCAGGAAGAAGACAAAAGGAATACGCTGCTGTTTCTTGATTTCCCCTTTCAGCCGCAACTGCTAACCCCCACCCCCACCCCATGCTCTCTTTTGAATTTACTGTATCAAGCCAGTAGTTACAGAAGAGTAGTATGGGCTCCGTCCTGACTATAGAATTACCTTGGGATTTGATTGTAGCATAAAGATGCAGTAAATCATTACACGTGGGGGGTTTCTTTTTTTTTTAAATCATGCATAATATACATACACAGGATTTGTTTGGGAAGGAACTACAAAATGACCAGAGTCACAAAGAGACCGATATAGTCTGAGACGTTTCCATGACTTTGAGCATGGCATCTAAAATTTTTCAATGGGTTTTTAAACAGGTAATTGGAAAGCGTACATAAACCGCGATTACCTCCGATCGTGATGACCGCAGAATGGAAAGACAACCGGCAGGTGGTGGCTACCGGGGCCCCACATAACGACTTGGTTTAACTTTGAAGAGAAAGTGATTATTGCGGTAGTTAGGACACCTTTCATTATACTTGAGTAACAGAAGAGGAAGGAGAAGGAGCTAGTTACAGAGGATTTTTAACTGGCATGGCAAACCAAAGGGGAAAATCATAGTCTACATTCCATCAGAATTCAATGTGCCGTGGCTCAGATTCAGACTCCTGCTCAAATACGCACATACACACTTGACTCTGAGAGCAATGAGGTCAAGGATGATCCTAGCCCTGGCAGTTCTCAGCACAGTGCTATAAGCAGAATAGGGGTCCAACGAATATTGTCACATTCGGTAGCTAGGTGAGATGGAACAGAATTAACAAGGGATCATTTACAAGGTACCTGGGTGGCTCAGTCGGTTAAGCGTCTGAATCTTGGTTTCCTTCCGGTCAGGTCATGATCTCAAGTTCGTGGGTTTGAGCCCCGGGTCAGGTTCTGTGTCGACAGCGCAGAGCCGGCTTGGGATTCTCTCTCTCTCTCTTTCTCTCTGTCTCCCCTTAATTTCTGCCCCTCCCCCACTCACACTGTCTCTGTTTCTCTCAAAATAAATAAATAAATAAATTTATTTTTTAAAAAGGAATCATTTATGTGGGTGGAGGATGGGTGAAATAGGTGATGGGGATTAACAGTGCACTTCTCTTGATGAGCACTGAGTAATGTGTAGAACTGTTGGATCATCATACTGTATACCTGAAACCAATATAACAATGTATGTTAACTACCTTAGAGTTAAATTTTTTTTTAATAAATAAGACAAAAACAAACAGGTGGGTCATTGATTTAAAATAAGATATCAAGGATCGTGAAGTTTGGCCACGCCAAAATAGGCTAGAATTCAGGCTGCCTGACCATGAAAAAGAAAAACAAACACCCCAAACGCCTGGCCATGAAAAAGAAAAACAAACAGCCCAGGCCCAAAAGAGCACAGTCATTCCAACTCCAGAGAAAAAAAGTAACTACATAGTAAGAACCCATTTTCTTTTGATAATAGTTTTCCTTGATGAAGAAGAAAGGGTCATTATAAAGATATATAAATCTCTCAGACGCATGATGGATCTTTGCTATAAAAATGGAGACAATATCAATCCACCCCTCACACACACAAACACACACACACACATCCTGTTCAATGATTGTATCTGCCCTTTTCCCACCAGCCCAACCCTAAGATTCTTGGTGTGAGAACAACCTATCATCCTAGTATCGCTTAAGTAGGAGAGAGAGAGTCTTAGCATGATAGAAGTATGGCTGAGTGGCCGGGCAGTCAGACCCTTGATGTTTGGGCAATGCTGAACACACACACACACACACACACACACACACACACGCACAAGCATGCCATCCCATCGGGAAACTCTGAATTGGCTTCTCTGCTCTGCAGCAGCCTGGGACAGTGCAGGAATCCATACCCCACTCCAGTATTCTCTCCTGCAGGCAGTTTCTGTCTTCAGAGAAACAAAGTAGGGGGGGATTGCAAAGGATCAATACCTCTTCTGGTGCAAACAGAAGGGTGAACACAACTGTATTCATTTTGGTCTATGAAAATTGCTCCTTTTTACCTCACCCCCTTGCTATTTAAAAAAGAAATCTCAATTAATACTCAATTGGTATAACTAGCACCAATTTCCTGGGACTTTAATAACTTGGGATAATTTCATTTAATCTAGTTCATATCCGTAGCCAACACTGCAACAATAAACAGTCACATTTCTCTTTAGGGGAGGAGGGCTGGTGTAGACTCATCGGCCCACTGCCCTTAATGGGAATTCATTCACGAGTACGGCCTTGCGTGCCCCCTGCACAGGTAAGCGTTTAAATGGTTTCCAGTGGAACGGTACTGTCAGCCTTCTGGAACATGTGGACTCTTGCTCTCCCTCTTGCTTTCTGCATTTTCGCTTACTTGTGGCCAGGCCTAATGCAGTATAATTGAAACAATTTTATTGTCTGGAGCTACTCATTCTAATGTTTCAATGACAGAAAATACTGGTCAATTTGACAAGTTAATATGACTTCAGTGGTCATTTGAACTCCTTTAAGCCATTGGGTGCTAAAATTGCTTGTCACCTCCCTTCACCTGTGAACGGAATTCAACCAGTATGTAAGGGTGGGAGTGGGGAGGGGGAGAAAGTTTTTCACTGAAAAGCAGCTCTTTCAGGAGTAATTGCAAGTTTCGATAATTGGTAAGACGCTGCCCCCCCCTTTTTTTTTCAATGGCAGGATCCCTCTCGGAAGCAATACTTGACTCTCCCATTTACCATCTTTATTTGAAGGCCCCAAACTTTCCGTCTCGTCTCATATGCTAAAGCCGTGTCCAATGTCATCTCTCCTCTTTCTGAGTAAATGCAACACTGCCCTTAAACATACTGACTTAGTCACTAAGGGATCAAATAAGGTGACTTATTATCCAGAACGGCATTTTAAAGATTGTTCTCAAATTTCAGTGCCTGGGACTTCCCAGCAGCCACCAGCGATGGTGGCTCAGAGCTGCTTCTTTTTTTTTTTTTTAACTTTTTTAAGCTTTATTTATATATTTTGAGAGAGAGAAAGAGAGAAAGAGAGACAGAGCATGAGCAGGGGAGGGGCAGAGAGAGGGAAAGAGAAAGAATCCCAGTCTCCATGCTGCTGTGCAGAGCCCGACATGGGGCTCAAACTCATGAACATGAGATCATGACCTGAGCCGAAATCAAGAGTCAGAGGCTTCACTGACTGCAGTGATTCAGAACTCCTTGCCATCCAAAACCATCTCACACAGCAGGATTTGAGCAGCAATTGCTTTAAAAAAAATGTTTTTATTTATTTTTGAGAGAGAGAGACACACAGCGTGAGCAGGGGAGGGGCAGAGAGAGAGGGAGACACAGAATCAGAAGCAGGTTCCAGGCTCTGAGCTGTCAGCACAGAGCACAACGCGGGACTCGAACCCATGAACCGTGAGATCATGACATTAGCCAAAGTCGGATGCCTAACCGACTGAGCCTCTCAGGCACCCCAGCAGCAATTGCTCTGTAGGTAAGCTGTGAAAAATTAAAGTTCTCTCCCCCTCCCCAATTTCTGAGCTGTTCCCAGGTGACCTTAGAAGGGATTACTTTAAATAAAATGTATTTAAGTAAGTTTGCAGATATTAAAAACAAAAACATCACTTTTTAAACTAAATAGCTTAAGTGATTATTTTGTCTAAATAGAGCTCAGACTGCATTTGGGGACCCCATGTCACTCTCTCTTTTTTATTTTTTCCAAGAAAACCTTTGACTCTAACGACATCAGTGAGGGCCTGACCAGCATATACTGATTTCTCCTTAAGGCAGCAAGAGCATTCTGTACAACTTTGGTTAGTATTCCTTCTTTGAAAATGGCTTTTAAAATATCTCATTCCAGGGGAGCCTGGGTGGTTCAGTCGGTTAGGCGTCCGACTTTGGCTCAAGTCATGATCTCACAGTTCATGGGTTCGAGCCCCACGTCGGGCTCTATGCTGACAGCTAGCTCAGAGCCTGGAGCCTGTTTCGGATTCTGTGTCTCCTTCTCTCTCTGACCCTCCCCTGCTCATGCTGTCTCTCTCAGAAATAAATTTTTTAAAAGTTTTAAAAAATTAAAAAAATATATCTCATTCTTTCTTGCGGGAATTGAGTTGAACCCTGTTTCTTTACGTGGCTGGTACCTGGTCCTCTAAGAACACAGTGTGTCTACATCCAGGCCAGTGTGACCAATCCACTTACCCTGCCTCCTTCCATCTCCCATTTTCCATGGGCGGGGGCCCTGCTGTGTTGCATGGCTTACCACACTTTGCTTCAATCTCATCGTTTTGTCTTTGAAAGATTCCTGTTCCTCTGCATTGGAAAAATACCTTGCTCGGCAACACCAACAGATAGACTTTTAGTCCCTTAAGACAAAAGCATGGAAGTAATTCATGAAAAGCATGATATTCAACTCGAAAATTCAAGACAGTTTTTAGAAGTCTTCATATTTTTTTCTGTACCTCTGATGAGGTCCTGAAAAGGCAAAACCCACTTTAAATCCATATGAAGAAATAAGTGGAATAGATGCATCACTCTTACCCTCCCCCCCCCCACAGAGTTACAATACAGTTTGTATGGATGGACATTATGGAGTGTATAGTTGAAGGTTTTCCATTAAAAGCGATTTTGTGAGGTTGTTGTGGCTCAGAGAATGATGGTGCCTGGGCCTGGATAGAGGCTAATGCTCTCCCCTATCGCATTTTTTTTTCTTTTGCTTTTTCTTAGTGTTCTGACCTTCCACATAGAAGCAGAGATACCAAAACTGATTTCTCAGAAGAGAAGGTGGCCTAATTATTAAAAGGAATGGCCTTCCTGCCTGTGATGACCTGTCTATTTGTGTATAAAACCCTACAACTGTGAAGGGCCTCGTGCACTGCAACAAGGAAAAAGGTTGTGGAGAGGGGGGGAGAAAAAAGGAAAAAAAAATCAAAGTGCTCAGTCAAGATACATCAGAGAGATTACACAAGAAGAGAAGCATAGTTTTCGAGCCCCCAGAATTCTTGACCAAAGAAGTAGTTAGTCCCAGGTCTACATCAAAAGAAAGCGGCGTTCTGTGTCATTGCCAAGACATTTCTGTGATGTTTTGCCCTTAGTCTCGGAGTAATCAAAAGTCACATTAAAAAAAAAAAAAAAAGATGGCCTATCCCTTTAAAATTAGATCATCCCTCTGTATTAATATGCAGAATGAGTTGTCAATTGACCAAGCAACAAATGTACTTCCTCATATCCTCATTTTCACTTCTATCTATGAATATTTTAAAACCCTAATGTGTGCTTGGCCATTTGGGTTTTAAGCGAAGACTTATCACAGTGTAAAACCCTTCATTTTGATCCCTTAGCTGAGGGCTTCTTTTTCCTTTTTCCAGGGTGTCATTAAAAATCTGATGCCAAGAGCCGGGACTTGGCAAGGTTTGCAATATAATTTGCAATCTGCAGGGTTTGCTGGCTAGCCCCCACCTGCCCCCCCCCTCTTTTTTTTCCCCCTTACCAGCCTGCCCGCTAGAGTCAATAGGGGGCATCGCTCATCTGTCTAAAAGAAAAATAGCAGCATACTAATTAGAATTCTATTTGCCAAAGCCTCAGAGTTGCTGTGCTTATAGATTTCAAGCTTCTTTTGTTTGAATTAAATTGCCAACTTTTTTTTTTTCTTCCTTCTTTGCAGTAGCATCAGAGAGCGAGCGGGTGCCTTATTTGATTGAAGGGGGGTGTGGGGGGGAGGTTGTGCGCGGGAAGTCTCGGCTATGGAGATGCTGAGGAAATGTCATGGCTGTGTTTAAAAATGCCTGGTATGCTTTTCAGGGGCTGACTCCTGTCTTTCGCAGAGTTGTTTTGGGGGACTAGTGGGAAGGTGGAGAAGTTCAGAGGGCAGAGGCTAGCTCTCCAGTGGAGGCCCCCAGCCCTCACCCCTTGCCTGATGCTGAAATTCTGGGGGAGAGCTGATCCACGTTCACCCCGTGCAAAGCCAGATGCTTCGTGCTCAGAGGAAAACCTTGGGCTGGGATCACAAAGCTGGTTCATAATGGAACCAGTCTCTCTTGCTCCATTAGCTATTCCTTCCAAAAGTCAGGGGGCAGGGGATGGAGGCCGCAAGACCAAGGTGCAAAGAAAGAACCGTCTTTAATGTTAACCTGGTTTTATGACCCTTTGATGACGTTCTTATGGCCCCTTATGAAAATGTCAGCATTCCCCATGAAGAATTTGAAAACGATGTCCATGTTCTATTTCAAAAATCACACACCAGCAGAAAACTTGGGGTTGCAGAGAAGCATCCAAATGTTCTGCTGAGGAATCCTCCAGTCATGCACTACAATCCCCGTTGTCAGGAAGGCATCCCTGAATCCTATAAAAACTTGGAAGTAACCAAAGGGAAGACCAGACCTGTGAATCCAACCTCACAAACACGTACAACTTGCCTCTGAACTAAGCTCATATAAAGGCTCACGGCCGCCATTAAGTTCATTGTTCTCTGAAACACAAGAAACAAGGGACATAGACCCCACTGAAGACTTATGTACAAGACAGTACACTCCAAATGCAATTGTCTACAAAACAGTGTGATGTTTTTATGCGCGAATGTTAAAGACAACATGGTATTGAACTTAATAAAATTGGATTGGCTGATGCAACATAGAGATCGGGGCTTCTACGCCTTAAGTAATTTCATAATGAAGAGAATACTTTGCTATAAAGCAAAATAGTTCAATTTTGCATGAGGTACCATAACACTGGGGTTAGCCGTGGAGTGCTTTATCCACAACCACTACCACCCAATAAAATCCTGTCTTTTCTTGCCTATTTCTGGACTATGATAGCCTGTACATATGCTGAAAACCCAAAAGGGACCTCGATGAATGAACAAAATGAACCGTAACCTGTATTGTTAGTGCTAACCTTTCAGCTACTTAGTGTGGTTGTTTTCTTCTTTATTATTGGCCAGTCTAGATCAAGAGAAAAGTATGAGATCTTATTTTTGTGGATCTGTATATTCCATGGCAGTAAGTTCAAAGGGAATTATCTCAAAGAAATTGGCTGAGCAGGATAACTGCATGGAACCGAATGTGCTTACAGATGTTATTAATGCATTCCTTGCAATTGACACATTTTTTTATGGTTTTATTTATTTCTGAGAGAGAGAGACAGCGTGAGCAGGGGAGGGTCAGAGAGAGAGGGAGGCACAGAATTGGAAACAGGCTCCCGGCTCTGAGCTGGCTGTCAGCACAGACCCCAACGCCGGGCTCGAACCCACCAACCGTGAGATCATGACCTGAGCCGAAGTCGGACCCTTAACCTACTGAGCCACCCAGGCGCCCCGGAATTGACATTTTAACTGGAGGAGTCCTGGGGTCTGGGCTTTGCCTGAGCAAGAACTTATTTTGGATATGTTGCGAAAGAAGCAAACACTTAAGGATGTTGAGAAGCTATCAGTTTTTATACTGGAAAGAGAAGATTTAGCTTATACAAGTATTCCTTCCTTCTTCCATCTTTAAATTCCTTACTGGGGCTCCAAGCTGTGGAGCAAAATATCCACACTCACAGTATCATGTAAAGCCCAGAGCCAACTCCACTCACATTTCTTTGAATGACTTTTCCAATTCCAAGCCTCTAAGAATCTGGTCCTCCTTCATCTCTTCTTGTTATAAAACGTGGCAGGAGACAGAGTGGCAGAATGACCCACAAGGTGGCATCTGCCGCCAGGGGATTTTTGCCGCATTCTGCAGGCCAAATTTTGTTTGAACTCTCTGTGGCCTCTGTCACATCCTCATTTCCCTCTGCTGGTGGCTCTTCATCTGTATCCCTTCTCACAGGCCCAGGCTGTTTACCTGACTTCTGAAACCTTTTCCTTCAAGAAGCCAACGTTAAAACTTTAATTTGAAATCTGGGCTCAGAATTAAGCGGCAGCAAGGGTACCGGATGGTGGACGGCCATAGCAGCCTCCTTGAACTTGCGAGTCAGTAATGGAAATGGTTGTCTTAAGATTTTGATTTCTGCCCACCCCCCCAGCCCCCACTCACAGACGCCAGGCCTGCTGGTGAGGGAGCTGACTGCCACGTTGATGAAGCAGTAGGTTTGGATTTCTTTTAAGGCGAATGCATGACAAATGGCTGAAATAGAACTGCCCTTAGACTGCTCCCCTGAATTTTAACCTCGTCTGGGGATAAACGCGTACCTGTGCATATTAACTCCAAGTTCTCAGTCTGCAGAGAAGTCAAAAGTGCAACAAAGGGGAAGTATGATGTCTTTGAAGAGCCATCAGGTTTAAAAGAAAAAAAAAATCAAGAGAACAAGGACACGGAGAGTTTTATGTGTTTGGCAAAGTAGAGACAGCAAGCGAGGTTTGGAAAAACCTGAATATCCAGGAACTGGTTAAGGAGATTATTAGATTTCAGTGCACTAAATCAGTCGATGTGTGCAAAAGGACTCTGCGAGCGAGCCGGCCAAAGGTTAGTTTTATTATCGGAACCATGAAACGTCCCTAAATGTTAAAGTCATTAACTTATTAATATGAGGATGAATATTGCTTTATCAATATTCTTTGAAATGAATTCAACTCAAATAACAGAGATTTTCTTTTTCTTTTTCTTTCTTTTCTTTCCTTTTTTTTGAATTAACTATATACCATTCAAAATAATTAAAAGCCAGTCTAGAAAAGGGACAGGGTGTAGGCGGGAGCTGGTGGAGAGGGGGTGTCGGGGAGGAAGCCAGCGCTTCTTACTAAAGCAGCGTCTGCATCTGATTGCGGTGACGACCCCAGAAAGTGACAAGTTCCATAGACAGCTGTCTTGCCCTCCCTCCACCTTCTTTCTGCACCCTTGCTTCGCCGAGTCAGGGGAGGTGATGGGGGAAGCCAGCCACCGGAGAGGCACAGTGACCCATTGTGTGATCAGATGTGGCGACAACCCCCCTTCCCAACGGGCGGGGTCTGCGGCTGCCCATCACCATGCACTGATTCACTGGGTGTCCTAGCATTTCAGTAATGGCGCTAGAAAGGGTCTTGAAGCATTGTAATTAAACTCCTCTACAGCTGGTGTTATGAAACAAATAAGAGAAATGCATCGCATGTCAAGGACGGCTAACATTTGTGCTTTCTCATAATCTTTTGTTTTTTTAATCACTGTTGTTTCCCTGTGTGTTTCCTGTGTGAGCGCCATTACTTCTTTTTTTTAACTACCATCCTGCTCACTTGGGAGTCATTTCTAAGGTCAGCCAGTATACATTAATCCTGCCTCGAGTAAAAATTTACTCCTCGTGATAGAAATGACAGGCCTGTACGATCACACATGGGGGGGAGGGACGTCATTCATTATTTATTTTTAAAAATCAAAAGTAATGGGTTGTCTTTTTGTACATTACACAAGTGTTATGTGAAGACTCTGGCGCATGTGTGTGGCTGTACGCGTATTGTTACAGAAGTACTATATCTATAATGTCTCCTGCTTTAGTAACTACTCCAGGCTTTCTGCACTGGAGGAACACACACACACACACACACACACACACACACACACATCACATCACATTTTCACAGCACTCCTTTGGAATACGGTTGAAACCTCTCCCTCGAATTTGCCTCCTGCTTACTTTTTGATTTTTGATGCTGTTCATCTCCCAATGGACGAGTCTTTTCTTTTCTTCCCTGAGAGACTGAACCATGCAAGGAAGGGAGGGCAGCAGCAGGCAGAGGGGCAGGAAGGAGAAGTGGAGATCTTAACTGTGTGTGCATTTATCTGTCTCTAAGTAGAACTTGAATATAGTTCTATATTCAAGGAGACGCTCCTTTCCCTTTAGAGCTGGGCACAAAAACAAGCTCATGAAATCAAACAAGAGGGCAAGAGCTTATCTTCACCCAACAAATTTATCAAGAGAGAGTTGGTGGTGGGCTTAGGAAACTGTCATGGAGGGGACAAGGTGGAGATCAAATGTACTGTTGAGTAAGGAAATGAAGCACAAACTTTGCCCAGAGCTTGGGGACAATGATGCTCAAAGATTAACCCACCCGCTCAATTAACACCTCACATGAAAATCCCCACAAGGTCATGGGATCCGTGCTTCGGTGCGGTCAATCAGCGCCGCCCGCCTCCATACAAACCGAGACCGAATGCAGAATTAACACCGGTCCCCGAGCCCTTGCTCACAGACTCACGTCAGATTAAGCCCTTGCACAGAGAAGATATGAAAAGCATTTCTAATTAGGGTCTGAGGTTACTGGTTAAAATGCAGTCGAGCAGTCTACCAACCATTCTTCTCCTTTTTTATAATTTTAATTAAACTCAGATACTATTTAATTCCTACCTGCATAGATTTAGTGCTACTTGAATGCAAACCTGATAAAGAATACTCCTGATCCCCACTTAGCTGCCACAAGGACTTATTAAAGAGGGGGTGACTGTCTGCAAGATCTTCCAGGAGTCCCTTTGCAATAATTACTTTTCTATCAAATGAAAAGCATAATATTTTTCCGTAAATAGGTTTTTTCCCTGTGAAACTTTGACTTCCCGACTCTCTTGACAAAATTGTAATTATAACTTCACTGTAGGGGTTACTCTACCATCAGGCTAGCCATTAGAGTGCTTTTTCTTGCACACCAGTGCTCTGTTTTCTCATGGCTTACAGAAACTTGAGATGGACGCTGGAGAATTTTTTGCACAAATGTATCCCTAATTAGATGGAGATGGGTTGCTTTTGTATTTAAAAATGCTATCGGCCAGTCCCTCTTTGAATTGTTAGGAATTCCGCAGTGTCCGAGTCCTTCTGCCATTGTCTGATTAGTAGTCTAGTGTCTTGGTACCAATTTTTAATATCTGCGGTGACCCCAGAAGCCTTCAACAACATCTTCAGCATACTAAAGCCTCGCTTCTCCAAAGCACAGGTCTGAATAATTCAGGATCTGTAATGGTAGTTTTGCCCTTAGGAGACCATTTGGGCAACTTTGGGATTCTAGAATCTATAATGTTACTTTTCTTCCCATGGCCTTTTGATTACTTCCCCAATGGTGCTTTCAAATACCCACACTTTCAAAAATATTTTTCTAATGTCTTGCCGAAATAATATCAACAATTATCCAAATTAATTCCTCTTTTAAGTACTTGCAACACAACTAATGCTTCACCCAACCCCATCATGCAGGCCCCAAATCTCCTATCTACTGGATAGAATAAAATACATTCTCATGTTCCATTTTTTAAAGCATGGCTGCCATTTTTTAATGGTGAAATTAACATGAACACAGGCCGTGCTATCATTTGACAATTTATTTAACGTTTAAGGGATAACATTTTGAATAAATGATAGTATAAAGGAAATGTGCTTACGATCCTTAACTCATTTGATACCATTCTCACCACAAGATGTATAATCTTAGAACTAAAAAGAGGGATCATGAAAGCTAGACTATTAAGTGACCAGCTAACATTTTGTCTCTCTCTTTTCTTTTTTCCTCATCAGCCACAGGTTTCGAAAGTATCCAAAAAGGCCTAGACTCTCAAGTAGTTATCTTGTACCTTCAGACCATGGCATCCACAGGGGTAAGTTCAGTGCCGTTTACAAAAATGTCCTGAATCTTGCTTTGGACTGTGTTACAAAGGGCTCCCTTTTCTTCTTAAGGAGAGATTTTATCTGTCCATAACTTCGTGGTTTCCATTTCCTACAGAATATCAGCACAATTGTTCCCTACCCACTTTTCTTTTTTTTTTTTTTTTATGTTNACCGCAAAATCATGACCTAAGAGAAAGTTGGACGCTTAACCGACTAAGCCACCCAGGCGTCCCAGTCCTACCCACTTTTCAAACCATGCCTCTTATACACCTCCTCGAAGCTATCTTCCAATCCTGCAATATAGGCACAGAAATTTGAATACATCCTGAACCTTCCCGCCTCAGGGTTTTGAAAGGCAGCCCAGTCTTATGATAAAGAACAGATTAGCATCGCATTTCCTACTTCCTAGCTGGGTGACCATGGACAAGTTGCTTAATCTCTCTGTGCCTCACTTTCCTCATCTGTAAAATGAAGATCATCTCCTTACCTGCTCACCGAGTGGATATAAGAAATAAGTGAATTAGTACATGCAAAGGGTTTAGAACAATGCCAGCACAGATGAAACACTTCATTATTGCTATTATTTACTATGATCAACCATTCTTCCCTTGCCTGGAAAGTCTCTCCCTGTAGAATGTACCTATTGAAGACCCAGTGGTCCTTTAAGACCTCTGTCTTCTAAAAAATCCCCCTTGGGGGACGCCTGGGTGGCTCAGTCGGTTAAGCATCCAACTTCGGCTCAGGTCATGATCTCACAGTTCGTGGGTTCGAGCCCCGTGTCAGGCTCTGTGCTGACAGCTAGCTCAGAGACTGGAGCCTGTTTCGGATTCTGTATCTCCCTCTCTCTCTGACCCTCCGCTGCTCACGCTGTCTCTCTTTATCTCTCTCAGAAATAAATAAAACATTTTTAAAAAATTTTAAAATCCCCCTTGATAAGTCTCAGTCAGAATTGGGAACCTCTTTCTTGCATACCAAAGACATTCTGGTGTTTATTACAGGGGTCCACGCAGGTCAGTGGTTTTCTAGCTCTCTGCCACAAACCCTTAACAATTTGCCCCAGATTCTGATCAGAGGGGGAAATGTCCTCAAGGTACAACTGAAGATGCGTGCCCTGTGTGGAGGTGTGTCACACAGAACCAGAGCGGGAGCTCCTGGAAGGCACCCTGTGTCTCAGTCGTCTCTGCACCCCGGACTTCTGAGCTCAGTGCTGTGAGCAGAGCAGATGCTTGGTAAATGTTTGTTAAATTAAATCTCAGGCAATTTGTTTCGATTTACTTAGAACTCCCTGGGTAAGTAATCAGTTCCTATACCATTCAATGAGTTTTTAATAGCATTTACATTGGACTCTCCATATAGGTTAATCAGAACCAGCTCTGCTAGCTCCCCGGCTTTATACTCAGGGATTTCAGACAAACAGACTCAGGTCAGTGTCTTTGCCCATCTTATCCAAGGCGAAAATGGGATCGGGAAGCCCGGGCTCGACATGGGTTTCTCTTCCATTTGCAAAACAGACCGTAGAAGGAGACTCATACCACAGACCAGCGGAGTCAAAAGTTTGATTTTCATCGGACTGTTTCCGATGAAGGATCAGTTGTCTAAATCATCAAAAGGCACTGACTGTCCAGTGCTCCCCACCTTCAGAATTGAGATGACACTATTTCAGGATTTGTTGAAAATTTTCAAGTACCTGAATGTCAAACAAAAGGACCCAAAAGTTACAACCAAAGATAATCATGAATACTTTAAACCGCTTCTGCTCCATGAACACTATATCTTACCTAAATATGAGTGAAATTTGCTTTGAATTTCAACTCCTTTGTGTGTTTTTTTTCTTTTGCTATTTCTATTATACTTAAGAAGAAAACGGGGAGTATGGATACAAGGATAAACAGAAAGCATAACAGCTTAAATGAAGGCTCAATATAGAGAAAATGTGTTTTTGGTTTTGGTTTGGTTTTTTTTTTTTTAGAGAAAGTATGTTTTAAGGGCCAAACGCTGCCAGTGGGATCCTGAAATTTTTTTAAATGTGTGAATTTTTCCCTAGTTATCTTGTTTGAGAAGATAGTCCTAAGCTTCGTTGCTTAAAGTTAATATTTATTTGATTAGCACATATGGATAAAAAATGACTTGGAAAACATAACAAAATATAAACAAAATTAAACCCTTCAAAGATAACACCTGGGAATTAAAACTGATGTTTGAGAAACACCTTGTGCCAAGGTCTTGCTTATCTCTCTTCTGACACCGACTTCCAAAATTAACCAATTGTCATACACACTTAGATCATTAGATGGCTTGGTTCTGTAGGAGATTATTAGCTATAAATAGATTTTAAAAGCGCCCTTACTATTATGCATGATAGTTAAGACTCCCATTTTATAGATAGGAAAACTGAGGCTCAAAATGATGTAACATATGCATTGCTGAATGTCAGAGAGTCAGGCTTAAAAGTTGAACATCTTTCTTGGAGTGCCTGGGTGGCTCAGTCGGCTGAATGTCCAACTCTTAATTTCACCTCCGGTCATTTCACCTCAGGTCATGATCAAGTTGCAGGACTGTGGGATCAAGCCCCCTGTCAGGCTGTGTTGAGAATGGAGCCCGCTTGGAAGTCTCTCTCCCTCTCCCTCTGCCCACCTGCCCCATTCACACATGTACTCTCCCTCTAAATTAAAAACTAAAAAAAAAAAAAAAAAAATTTAAACATCTCCAATCTGAAACCCACATCCTTTCCCCTACACGTGTGACTCTTTATTCAAAGATTATTTTGTTTCTTTATGTTCATTAGTTCCAAAGACCTTGATTGGCAGCCATCTAGAATGGCAGGCATTATTCTAGGGTCTGGGAATACTTTAGCAAACAAAACAAAGTCACACCCTCCCCAAGTTTATATTCTAATGAGAGAAGCAAATGGTATATTAACTCTCAGGTAGCAGCATCAGTTATGAAGAAAAATTGGGCAAGGTACAGGGCTGAAGCCAATGGGGGTGGAGGACTATTTCTGCTATGTCGTCAGAAAGACACTCTTTGCTTAAGCAGAGAAATGAATGGAATAAATCACACTTGCCAATTCCCGCCGACAGGCACCTACGACATTAAAACTAAGTTGTAGAAGCCATTCAAGTAGAAATCTTCAAAAATAAATCTTAGAAAAAAGCAAATGAACCATAACAGGTCGGCCTGGGTGTTAAATATGTACCAACATACAGTCCCCATACATACGGCTACAGGTAGTTGGATCTAGTAACCAGGACTGAATCATCATTCTTAGGATTTCTAGACCCATTGATCTCTGCACTCCACACAGCAAAATTAAAAACCAGGGTCCCTCGCCCACTGCTGATGGAGTGCCACCACGCATAGTCCAACACTGCTCACCTTCTCTGCCGTGGCCTGGGGTCAGTTTTCGTGTAGGTCTGTCTCCCCCTCAAACTGAGACCCCCGGATGCAGGGACCTCACATTCTCCTCCCAACCACCCATGACACTCTAGCACTGAGAGGGACCACTGTGCAGTGTCTCTTGAAAGACTGAAGGCATGTGGCCACGTTTCATGCAGCTGAACATCCAAGACACAGAAGAATAATACTCAGTACTTGTGTCGTACGGACCACACGCACGCACATTTAGGGACATCATGCACCAGACCTTCTGCAGAACTGTGCAAGAGGTATAATCATCCCTCCAGTTGACACAAGTGAACCTCGAGGCTAAGAGGAGTCAGGGAATGGCAGATCAAGGACAAGACCTTGCTCCTGCCTGAACAGATGTTTGTGAGAATGGCCTGGCTTCTCCTTCCCTTCCCTCGCCTCCACTCTGTTTCCTTGCTGTCTGATCTTGAAGTCCTAACAGCAAGCCTGCTTCGCTTTTTACTAGTGAGAAGTGGGGAGCCAAGCACCAGGCTACAATCTCTATCGAACGAGTCCACATTTCCCATGATTTGGTCTACCACAATTTTCCCTTCGGCCACAACCTCTTCGAACACAGAGGACCCGTAATGTCAGAAGCTCATGAGGCTCTAGAAGTGAGGATGAGGGGGACACATGGAACTCCCATCTACATACTTTCCACTGTCATGTAAATGTGTAACCATGATTAACTTGACCGAGCGCATGCCTAACATGGATGCTCCACATTTTTTCCATCCAGGCATCCGTTTGACTCAAGGACAGGCTCAACATTTCAGATTAATGAGTGTAGGCCCACAGCAAAGCCAGGTTAATATATTTCCTGGTTGCTGAATCTGATAGTCTCCATCTGATATACCGTGCATTCGTGTCCCCGGGAGTTCAAGTTGCCTAAGAGAGTAAATATGAAAATCACAAAAGATTTTATTTCTCATAAAGGCTCTATAAAGTAAAATCTGCATAAAGCAATATTCGGGCAACATAACAACAATAATGATAATATAACAGCGATAGGCAATGCTCTACCCAATGTGTAATTAATATTTTAATTATTTCCCTCAGTAATATCTGCATCCCACTGTGCAAAGTAGCTGGGTCTCGTATTTTTCAAAGATGACAAGATTACCGTTATTAATGTTCTAGGATGTGTGTCTTTATTTTTTACTGTTATGAATGCTACTAATGGTGATGAATACGCGAGTCATTATGAGGTAAGGAGGTGGTTCGTTGTGATGATCCCACTTGGGTCCCTGGAATTTAACATTCGATATTGGTTAATAATTTATCTGTGGCTGAAGCCGGCTTTTTGTGTATCCCAGCTGTATATCTGCATGTATATTTATGTCTACTAAATTATTTTAAAGAGCTCTAAAAATAATTGGCCTATTATCTCACACAGATAGTTTTGATTGAGATGAATAGAATTTCAGAAATATAAACATCAGAGTTATTTGTTTTTAGCTTCCCCCCCTTTTTTGAAGAGAATGTTGTTTTTCCCGGCAGAGGAAATTATAAACCTTCACCTTCTTAGTCTTAGATCTCAGGCAGATTACCTGTTAAATTTATGGAATACTGTAAAATATTTTAGTTTCCACAAATTCTAGGCTGTCCATAAATAGCATTGTGTTTCTCCTGGTGTAAAGCTGTGCTATTTGATACAGTAGCCTCTAGCCAAGCATGGCTAACTGCGCACTGGAAATGTAGTAGACTGAATTGACATATGCCATAAATGTAAAAGACTCTGGGTTTTGAAGGCTTAATAAAAAAAAAACAAAAAAAAACCCAGGAAAACCAAAACCCATCAGATCTCATTAGTAACGTCTTAGTATGGATTGCATGCTTCAATAATAGCGTCTTAGACTGGTAGATTTAGGCTGAATAAAATATTACTTAAAAGCCCCCATTTTTGCCTTTACTTTTCAAATGCAGATTCAAGAAAATTACACGTGTGGCCCATGTCACATTTCTATTCGGCAACCTTGCTTTAGAGCACAGTCTTCATGACCAGTAATGAACCCATTTTACAGATGAGAACACCGAGTTTGGTAATATTGCGTTAGAGCAAAATCTTCATAGCCAGTACTCAACCCATTTTACAGATGAGAAAACTGAGTCCACAGAAAACTGAGTTCATCATTCAGGGAATCCAACTCCCAGCAGTCTGGCTCTAGAAGCCATGCTCTTAACCCCCTGTGCCAGCTCCCATAGAAACGAGCGTCTGGGTCCTGTGTCTTCAATAGCTTAACTGCTACCTTGTGGATACCCTGAGCTCATTGGTGGCTGGGAGGAGGCTAGAACCATCCGTGCTCCCGCACATGAAGAAATGTCCTGGAGAGACCTAAACCAAGACTAAGACAGGGTAGCCGCAATGTCTTTTTAGAGAATCTAAAAGATTCTCAGCTGCAGTGTGGCATCGTCCCTAAATCAACGTTCGCCGAGATCCTTCTGCAGGGAAGGCAGGAGCTATAATCACGCTCCTCGGCCCCGTATTTGCATCAGTGACTGGCACTCTATTAGGATTGGTATCAAGGGGGTGGGATCCTGGTTTCCCTGGATTTGGGTCTTTCACGCCTTCTGATTGATAGCTCCTACTTGTAAAGCGGTCACCCGCGCAGCTGTCTGCTGCTCCTGTCCGCCTTTTCCACTGCAGTTGATGCAATTCTGGTTTCATTCATCAGTCCCCTTGAATAGCAACATCCTCCAGTTGGGGGGGTGGGGAGGCGGAAGGGGGGGCCCGGGGAGCCGCCGTGGCGCTGCTCACCCCACATTTGCATGCGTGCACCAATCTCTGTGGCACCGCGCCTTCCAACTGACAGGCAGCCTGTGGATCCCATCCCTGATAAGTTTCCTAGTTCCTCAAATTATCTGTGTTTTATTTCGCTTTCATGCTCAAAGCATCACAAATTTCTTTGATACGTTTCTGCGCGCTGCGGAATGCCGATGGCGTCCGTGGAACGAGAGCGCGCCACGGAAGAGGCTGGGTCTGCACAGCCTGTAAATATCTCCTGCTGCATGATGTCTTTGACTGCTGCAGAAGGGCTGATCATTAAACATTGATCAAAGGTGGCCTGGAATCAAATGGCTTTATGCTGTGATGATACGGGTACAAGAGGCAAAGGTCAAGATGAGGTGTTGCGCGCGGGCCTGCACCCTTGTGGTGGAAAAGCTTCCGGGGGCCTCGGATGAAACGTCAGCTCTTGTTCAGTAGCCTGAATTTCATGACATGCATGGTGCTAGAATCCTCCTGGATTATAGTATATTTCTTTGGAAACTAAAATGTGTTAGGGGGCTACTTCTGCCTTCTCTGAACATTGTAAACAGAGACAACTTAAAAATTGGGAAATAGGGGCACCTGGGTGGCTCAGTCGGTTAAGCATCTGACTTTGGCTCAGGGCATGATCTCACGGTTCGTGGGTTCGAGGCCCGCGTCGGGCTCTGTGCTGACAGCTCAGAGCCTGGAGCCTGCTTCAGCTTCTGTGTCTCCCTCTCTCTCTGACTCTCCCCTGCTTGCTCACTCTCTCCCTCTCTCTCAGAAATAAATAAAATATTAAATTTTTTTAAATTGGGAAATAAATAGCAAAGACAGACAGAGATGGCCTTCTGTAGTTTGACCCAAGTTTTTATTTCCTTTTTATGTTGACACACATGTAATGTCTGTTGATGGTGGAACATTGGAAAAACACAGGGAAAAAGTTATCTCGGGAACCTAGAAAAATGGCCTAAGACACGGAAATAATCTATCCACATTTTTCATTCCTTGCCCTGCACAGGGATTGGTTTTCAAAACGTTGGACTTTAGCGTGCATTCGCTCGTGTTCCGTGGCCCTTAGCACCTTTATTTTCACATAGTTATCCTGAGCATCTCTCTCTGTGTTAAATGTGTTTCTATATGTGTTTATTCCCCTGATTGTGGAGATGATTTCACAAGTACGTGCATATATCCAAATGTCAAACTGTATACGTGAAATCAGCACAGTTTTCTATATATCAGTTATGCTTCAATAAAGCTGTTAAAAATATTCTCCTCTAACTTCTGTTGCAATCGCTGTATGCTAATTCCTGTGGATGTATCATAATTAATTTAACTAATTCCTTATGGTGAGGTATAAGCGTCTTTTTTCTTCATGTCTGTAAACTGTCTAGCACATTGGGGTTCACTCAACAGAGTACAGGTTGAAATGGACTCATATAAATTGAGTAAGTAACGTATAGATCAACTTACTTTTAGACGATGTTAGATTCACATCCATCGTTGTCAATGGAAACAAAACATCTGAGCAAAGTAAAATCTGTTGAGGTTTTAAAAATGTGTATTTTTTGGTCCAGTTGAGTAATGTGCTATCTCTAGGGAGGATGATCTCCCCCGACTACAGCGAGATCTCTTCAACACGTGCTGCCTTCCATTCTCCCCAGAAAGTTCCCATACGTATCACGTCTATCCTGATTATTTGCCCTGAGAGCCAGTGTTTTCATCTGCAGTAATTCCAATGTAGATGCTAAATGATCAGCAGCCTCCCAAAGTAATGATCAGAGGATGAAGGGCTACTTGATTGGGACATTACAATTGTTTACTGTTCAACTGCTTTGATGCCAGAACAATGGAATCAATGCCAAATGGTTGCTTCATCTTGTCACTGAAACAGGGCAAAAGGCATTCAGTTCTAGTGGAGATAGTGCTGAGTAATAAGGTAGTTCTCTCATCTGAAAAGAAAGTTTAGCTACATGACGTCTAAGTTCTTTTCCTCCCCTGAAACGCTGATGTCTGTGGATACTTTCATTCTTCATTCTCAGATCAGATCCTGTATCAGATACAGAGCACATTGAACAGGCTCGTCTTACAAAATAAGGACCACATTCAAGCATGTGAGTGTTTGGAGAGATGGAGATCTAGAAAGATGACAGGTACAGGCAGAGGTGTTTGTATATATTTGCTTCAGCAGCTCCCCAGTGGACCCCAGCTCACAATATTCATGCCTTCCTCTAAAACTGGGCTGGCCTCGCGATCTGCCTTAACCAATAAAATATGGCAGAAGTGATGCTACTTGTCGTGATGTTTTATACCGAAGTCTTGACGAGTCCTAGAGGCTTACGCGTTTGCACTCTTAGAAGCCAACTGCCATGTAGAAGTTGATTATCCATAGACCACCCAGACAATGAGGAAGCCCAAGCAATCCATTTATATGCTTGGAGAAATGACGTCCTGGTCACCAGCCTGCCGGTGAGATCCCAGCCAGCACTAACCACCAGCCATGAGGGCCTTCCGGTCATCTCATCCCCCAGGTGATATCCCACACAGAAGGAGCAATTCCCGGTCAACTCACAAAATCATGAGACATAATAATTGCCATCATTTTAAGCCTCCAAGTTTGGGGACAGGTTGCTATGCGGCACAAGTAATGACATATATTAACTACGATGGGGAATAGGGAATAAAATAAGATGTAATCTCTTCACATTTGCATAATCACCCACATACATATGTACACATGTATATGTGTGTGGGTACCACATTCTCACCAGACTAATACAGAATATCCCATGATTCAACTTAAAAACAAAATCACGTAGGTTGACTTGAAGCAAATTCCTTGTCCTCTTTATCATTAGGAGGGTGAGGCAAGCCATTAAATTCTGGAATTAACATGAGGGGTATTTGGTGTATGTTGTTCCTATGATAGATTCACATCAACAGATTCATGAATACACTTTCTCCTCTAGGTCAGGAGAAATTGTATTCCGGAGTAACACAGTTAAATTGAGTGGAATTCGTGCTCACCAAGTTCCAGGATACATAATATGTGTGATAACCATGTCTGATGTGACAGGCCCTGATGGGCTGCTGGCTGGAAATAAAGCTTCTGCCATAGAGAAGGACAATAGGCATTTATATTCCTCTAACCAGCCTCCAGCCTGTCTTATAAGCAGATGTATCTTACTTCGAATATGGGCAGGACTTCCTCTGAGCAACGGTAGGAGAGTATTCAGGGAATCTCTCTCTCCCCCCCTCCACCCTCCTGTTCACCCTTCCCTCCCTTTCTTCCCCCACCAACATCCAACCAAATAAGCAGCATAAACAAAATAACAACCACCACACAATTTCTCCAGCAGCCACGAAACAAGAACAGGTACAACCCATATGCTTCCTCACATACCAGCCGAAGAGACTTCTCGGTTTAGCGTGATGCAGCACTAATCTTGTCCTCAGTTTCCATCTTGAAAACAAAACCAATTGTGTAGAATCGGCACCCCTCCCCCCCCTCCTGGTCAGGGCAAAGATAAATCTCACAGGCTATGCCTGTAACAGCTCTTCTTTCTCCACATGACCTACCATTTACTAGAAACTTCCATCCGTGAAACCCCGACCGACATGTTATAATTCCCAAGATAATAGCTCTCCTGATATTAGTTTGACTTTCGGCAGCTTTTTACAGATTCAAAAGAAGGTCTGTAGTCTAACAAGTAGGAAGGTTCAAAATCACCGTGTAGGTTGGGTGAAAGCCCATACACACAAGTAGAAAGTGTTTAACACCAGGTATGGACTTGACTGAGTGTTTGCAGCTGGGAGCAGGGGACAAGGACTCGTCCCACTTTGGGGACTTGGTACCCCTTCCTCCCTCCTGCACATATTAACTTTATTCACCGGGAATTTTACTCTCCAACTTTGACTCACACTCGTGTTTTCCTAAAGTTCTTCTGACTCTCTCTTCTTTCTTTCTCTGGATAAATGGACTTGGCCCCCAAAGATGCCAAAGGAAGTTTGGATTACTACCTCCTTTCAGCCCCCCTGTGCCTGACTCCTGAGCTCCCACACCTCTGGCCAGGCCAGAAAGACCCCCACAGACATCTCACATGCTTTGAGAATCCCTCATCCTCTAAGCTCAGATGAATCTCCATCAAACCCAGACACTTATCCATGAAGAGCACAGAACTGAAGTCTAGTCACCAGTTGGTCATCTGACTGTTGGTACTCACCTCTGTTCTGTGCTTCACATCACTACTTCAGCGGAGAGAGAGCATGCAATACGAATATGAAGCAAAAAGAAATGGCAAGCACTGGCTGATGAAAAAAGAGAGGCATGAGCACATTCAGTGATGAGGATAGGAAAGCACACACACCTACCTATCTTGAAACTATATTTTTTGTGCACCAAAGATGATATACTTCTAGTCAATTTTCGTTTTGTTATGGTTGTTAATTGTTGACCCCTACAGCTGACTTAAAAAAAATTCCTGGGGTGCCTGGGTAGCTTAGTCGGTTAAGCGTCCGACTTTCCCTTAGGTCATGATCTCACGGTTTGTGGGTTCGAGCCCTGTGACGGGCTCTGTGCTGACAGCCAGCTCGGAGCCTGGAGCCTGTTTCCAATTCTGTGTCTCCCTCTCTCTCTGACCTTCCCCTGCCCACGCTGTCTCTCTCTCTCTCCTAGAAATAAATAAAACATTAAAAATTTTTTAAATAAATAAATAAATAATAAAATAAAATAAATAAAAATTCCTGCTGATCTGGGACTGAGATAGGTCTGGTTCATGTCTGAAGGCTCACTGTATAAAAGAGTACAGTGACTAGTGCTGCCCAGTTAAATAGTGGTTGATTGATTGATAGGTTGTATATTTTAAGTGTATTTTTCCTAAAGCACGTTTAAAATTAACATGCACAAACCTCTAACGAGTAAATGAATTCTCATCCCACTGCGTGCAGAGAGCCACAGTGTCTGTCTACCTCTTCTGATCTTCCACTGTTTATGCCAGCTTGGTAGGAAAAGCTTCCATTTCCCTGCAGAATTTTGTGTGAACAAACCGCTTTTCTCTAAAATTATGTGTGGGTGTGTGTGCCTGTAAGGTGTTAAGCAGTTATTTATAGAAGGAAAATTCTGCACCCTCCATTCTAGGGGACAGTCTGTCTCTGTGTATGTTCCCAGGAGTCATCAGTAACTTTTAACAATTAACTTTTATAAGTCAAATAATATGGAAACACAGCATGGGCTGCCTATAAAAGAAACCCCACACTGAATGCTTTAGAAATGGCGGTAACCCCTCTCTCTTCCTAAGATAGAATTGTTCTAATATCAGGAGTTCTTAAAGGTTTAAAACATTTGCATAACTAGGCCTTAAAACATTTCTTCTTATCATAAATAATCATTATTTATACATCCTGCCACATAAGAAGACCACTTTAAAATTATGAAGTAGTTTGGGGCACGTGGGTGGCTCAGTGAGTTGAGCGTTCGACTTCAGCTCAGGTCATGATCTCATGGTGCATGAGTTCAAGCCCCGCATTGAGCCCTGCGCTGACAGCTCAGAACCTGGAGCCTGCTTTGGATTCTGTGTCTCCCTCTCTCTCTGCCCCTCCCCTGCTCACGCTCTGTCTCTGTCTCTCCAAAATAAATAAACATTACAAAAAAAATTTTTTTAATCACGAAACAGATTTACTGGATGGTAAGCATCATATAGCTTAAAAGTTTGAGTCTGTTTTAAGGATTGTGTTCTATCTCTCAACTTTGCCAGGCCTGAGGAAGCTGAAGAAAGCATTCACTCATATTTTTATTAATTTTAATGATACTTTTTAAAAAATCATTTTAAGTCAAATCTGAGTTATTTCATAAAAAGCAAAATTTTGCTGACAATTAATCAATAAAGATGAAGACTGCCAAAATCTTAAGATTTCCTCAAAATCTGGATATCTCATTTGATACATCAGAAGGAGCTAAAACAGTTTCAGTCTTGAAGGTGACAACAGCTTTGGGCATAGCATCTTGAGATATAGTGTAAGGGACTCCCCTGTCTGATACACTTTCCTGAAACCCCCACCATAAGACTTGCTATTTAGGGTGAAGAGGGTGCCTTGAAGACCTATGTTAGGATCCACCTGTTTTCCCACAAGAGGCAGACATCCATTAGCAGATTACTGAAAGAGCTGACTTGGAAGGTGAGGGCTGACTAACCCTCAGAGAATGACTCATGGAACACAGGAGTGTGCAGGTGTGGTTGGCATGGCTAGTTCTAGAGCAGAACATGGAGCTTGGCATGTTAACAGGAGTTTAATCGTTTTGAAATTAATAACTTAGCAAAAGCACATAGATCTAGGTAAAAGTGCTGCAGTGAGTGTTGAGCAACAAAAAAGTTCTGGGTACAGGGGCGCCAGGGTGGCTCAGTCAGTTGAGCCTCTGAGTTCTGATATCCACTCAGGTTGTGGTCTGGCAGTCATGGGTTCGAGTCCTACATCAGACTCCATGCTGAGCGTGGAGGCAGCTTGAGATTCTCTCTCTCCCTCTGCCCCTCCCCTTCTCTCTCTCTCTCTTTCTCAGAATAAATAAATGAACTTTATATTTTAAAAAAAGTTCTGGGTACAGAGGGAGGGGTGGTAGATGAGTAATGGCTGAGCTGTGAAAACAAGGAGATGCTGTAACCCAATGGCTTGAATAACATGCAGTTTGATTTCTTTCTCATGCAACTCTATAGGTTGGAAGTTCCGATAGTGGGGCCTCCTCCAAACTCATTCACGGTCTCAAGTACCAACTTGTACCACTGCCCCCTCATGTGCCATCTTCATTTAGGTGGAGGCAGCTGGGTCACTGCTATGAACACAGCTCATGTCTTATCGTAAGAGAAGAGAGGAGCCCATTTCCTTGCTTTAAGGTCACGACCCGGAAATGGCCCAGGTCACATTCACTTACGCTCTACTCACTACATCTAACCCCCAGAAAGGCTGAGAAATCTCATCTCAAGTGGGAGGTCATGTGCCAGCAAAAACTATTTCTGGGAGAGAAAAGAGGAGCAGTTGGACATGGATATCTGGTAGTCTGCCAAGATGAGGAACAGTCTATTAAAGACCAGGCAGTGTTTGCTGTAGAGTCAAGACTAGCTCTTTTCTGTCACTTTTCCATGAGGCCCTTCTCCAGCACGACCAGTGGGTACCAGCTTGGCCTCCACCTTGGCCATGGGCTGTGTGGTCCAAAGACTGGCTATTTCTGCTGTTCCTGAGAAAATGTCCTTTGTGCCAGCATCCATTTTGTTGAAGCTGGCTACTCCCAAGAAGGAAAGGCATTGTTTAAAACTTCAGCCCCGCTTCTACTTTTTGATTTTTTTTTCAGCCTTTGAGGAAACAATCTTGACATTAGAATTCTGAAAAAGAAGTAAATACTCTAGTCAGCTCTTTTCATTTACTTACATTTGAGAGAGCTGGCTGCCAAGCTAAAAGGCACTAATGTATTCTCCTCACTCCAAGTACATCAAAGAAAGAATGAACAGATATTGCGAGTAAAGTTTTCAAAGCTTTTTCTTTCCTTCTTCTTCTTCTTTTTTTTAAGCTGGCTATTTAATGGAAATGGCTACTAGGCAGTCTACAGATTATTCTTATTAACAAAATAAGGGGAATCCATTTGACGCTTTGTAAAGAGTAACTTTGCAACTTCTAAGTACTTTTAATCCAGGTGCTTCAGGAAGGTGATACTCTGGGTGACTGCTTTTAAGGCAGGAAGTCCATACTTGAATGTGAGAGCAGCCTTAATGCCAGGTAATGTAACTGCTCCTGAGACTCTGCTGGAAAAATGTCTTAACCTTCTTAGCAGCCAACATCGGACACTATTACTAATCATACTTTCATCTTGTTAATGGGTCCCACCTTTAAACTTGTCTATCGATATGTTGGAGGAATTCCTCATCACATTGAGAATACTGTCTACACAGACAGATGTTTATCTGTGAGGAAGCTTTCCTACCACTCTTTTCCAAGTATTGGCATTCCGTCTACCCAAGCGATACCTTGACACCTTTGCACATCATGCAACAGGTAACAAATGTCTGTTGTCTTCTTGATAAAATACTGAAAGCTTGACATGGTCCGGTTGATAGGGTTGGGGGAAATGAAGAGACTCCAGCTGGCTTAGGGTCTGTCTCAGCCTCACTGCCTGAGACCCAAAGAGTCTGAGAAATCGTCACAACTGGGTAACGGAGGGGGGTGGGCTCAGAACCTTCTCCTAGCCTCAAAGACTTTGTGGGCTTTTATTTTAAAACCTTATCAGAAGCAAGGTCCAAATATAGGCTTTGCATTCATTTTCTATTGCTGCCATTACAAATTTAATATCTTGAAATACCACCACTTATTATACCAATGGACAAAGGTATCCATTGCCAAAACTCTTATCCGCAGGCTCTGAAAATTGTCTTCTAAGCCCAGCAGCTTGTTGGAAAAGTCTAGCTTCTTATAGTTGTAAGACTGAGGTCTCTACTTCCTGGCTGGCTATGGGCTAGGAGCCAGAATATCTCTCCAGTCCCTGTCCCCGGGCCCTTCTTTGTCAGAGTCAGCAAAGACCTCCCTTAGAATCTCTTTGACTTTTCATTCCACAGCATCTCTCTGTCTCCAGTTGGAGAAAGTTTTCTGCTTTTAAGGGCTCGTTTGATGAGATGGGACCCAGCCAGATAACCCAGGGTAATCTTCTTGTTTTAAATTTGGAATCTTCACTTCATCTGCAAAGTCTATTTTGCTATGTAAGGATGCATATTCAGAGGCTTCCATGATTAAACCACTCTGCCCACCGCAAGGCCTGACCACAGAACACAGAAAACAGCAAGTTTTCTCCTCTGAGCTAGGAAGTCATACCTGCTCATGGCCAGACTTGGGGGAGAGACAAGGTGATGGCAGTCAGACTACCTAACTAAATCCCAAGAAAGAGAAGACAAGAATAACAGATCCTTTGTAGCTGTCAATTGTTGGCAACAGACAAGGTACTAGATGGGTATGATCAGACCTGCTTTGTGAAAGGCCAGAACTTAAACTTTTCAATATATTCTGTTTTGCTCATTTATTTAGTTAGTTAGTTGGCTAGATAGTCTGCTAATAAGCCACTAGTTGCTGTTGCTCTATTCATTTCTTTATCATCCCATGTTTTTACAAAGGATTGTGATAGCTGACAATAAATATGTACAAGAAAATAAGCATGATAGCAGCAACAATAAGTCAAAAGACAGCTTCCGTAGGGATATGCAACTATCAGTAAAACATTACATATCAGATGCTCACACTTTATGAGGGGCATCTGGATGGCTCAGTCAGTTAGGTGTCTGACTCTTGGTTTTGGTTCAGGTCATGATCTCACAGTTTGTGAGTTGGAGCCCTGCCTGGGGCTCCATGCTGGCAGTACCAAGCCTGCTTGGGATTTTCTCTCTCCATCTCTCCTTGCCCCTTCCTCACTCATGCTCTCTCTCAAAATAAGTAAAAAGTTTTTTCAAAAACTATACTTTACGAAATGTAGACTTTGGGGGCTAAGCTGAACATGACATTACAGCCCCCCATTGCTTCATGTTACCCGTAGGAGAAGAAGTGAACTGAAGTACAACTTTCAGGAGCTCCACTCACAGAGGAAGGAAAAGGAACACAGGGAGATTTTGTTGGATGAAGCACATCAAGGTTCCAAGAACTTTCTAGAATGATACACCCTTGAATCCTACCATCTTTCGTAAGTGGACATACTTAACACTTGTGTCTGGTCTAGTCTCATCTCAGACTCTTGACAGCTCTGGTTTTGAGATCATTTGAAGACAAATCCTGACTGATGTGAGACACAGAGAGACCAAAATCAATGCAAAGAAGAAGGACATCTGTCTTCCTGGAGTCCCATTCTGGTGCTCCCTTCCTATTCAGGGATGTCCTCCTTATGTGTGGATTGGTGGTAGGACACATATCCAGCTCTTTTCTCTGGAGGCCAGCAATCCACATGTACCCCCTTCCTACCTGCTGGCAGCGAGAGAGTGACTATTTAACAAGACTTGTCTAAACTGATGCTCTTACCTGGGCTTCAGCAGTTTAGGGGGAAGTATTCACTAAGGAGCAGCAGGAATGTGCTTGTAGTTGACCCTCGGTGCCAGCAGTGTGAAGTGTCCGGGCAGGACTCTCCAGGCTTCACAATGGTTTCTGACATTCCCGATATTCCAGTGCAGCCACTCCTTGCTTAAGTTAGCCAGAGGTGGTTTATTTTATTTGCAGTCAGAAACTCCACCTGATGTACGATTTGTTGTCTCTGAATTCTTGCTTTGACTGACATTAATCTGTTGGAGAAATATAAGAAAATGGAGAATGCAAAAATGTTGATGGATTTATATGGAGAATAATGGCAACAGAATAACAGCCCAGGCACCACATGATCAGATGTCCAGGGAGCATTCACTGGCAGGACAGGGACTCCACAAAAAAGTCACAAGTTGGGAACTCAAGAAAAAAGTGGTCTGGGGTGCCTGGGTGGCTCAGTCGGTGAAGTGTCCAACTCGTGATTTCAGCTCAGGTCATGATCTCAGGGTTCAAGAGATCGAGCCTCACCTCAGGCTCTGTGCTGACAGTGTGGAGCCTGCTTGGGATTCTCTCTCTCCCTCTCTTTCTCTCTGCCCCTCTCCCATGTGCACTCTCACCCTCTCTCTCAAAATAAATAAATAAACTTTTTTTAAAAAGTGGTCGTTTGTCCTTCACAAGTCTATTGAGTAAAGGACAATGACATCTCTGCAAATAAAGGACAGACCAAGACCCTTCGAATCATGTCATTTTGATTGTCCTCCTGGCAGATCCTCATTGCTCCTCAAAGCAGAGGTTCATGAATTACCAAGTACACATGTTCTTTAGATGTCAACAATTTACCTTTGACATTGTTTATTACTGATATGAATTCTAGATGATGATGATGATGATGATAGATAGATAGAAGATAGATAGATAGATAGATAGATAGAAGATAGATAGATAGATAGATACTTTGAAATTGATTGTAAATAATCAGATATACTTAGCCTCAAAGAAATAAAAATGTGACATGGAAGTGAACATTGGTATTCTAGCATGAACACCACCATTTTCCCCTCAGTTCCCTTACCAGAACACTACAACAGTCTTTTAAAAAATAATAATAAATCTCCCAATTTTTTTCATTTTCAGACTACTTTAAGATGGGAAAAGTCTCCCACANTTCCCTTACCAGAACACTACAACAGTCTTTTAAAAAATAATAATAAATCTCCCAATTTTTTCATTTTCAGACTATTTTAAGATGGGAAAAGTCTCCCACGTTCATCACCTTGAAGAATGCATGCCTAGAAAGGCAGCCTACCTTGATATCTTTTTGGCAAGAATATCCCAATCATTCCTAATGGTAAGGTTTCTGTAAAATGTGAGACTGCATAGCTCCCACATGACCACTGTGTTTTTATGCATTTAAATCTCCAATTTAATGAGGCCCCTATGCTATCCATACTGAGTTTTACCTTCAGAATTTCAGTCCTTTGTACAAACTCATCCTACCTTTAGTTCCTGATTTTACCATCTACTGCTTCCCTGTGCTTATGATTTTCCAATGGTTACTAAACATGAATAATTTCATCTGAGTTACTATCAAATATACTGTTAAATGAGATTGAGTTTCTCATTCAGGTTCTAACACCTTTGAATGGAGAAGTCTTGGAACAGAACTACGTTCAATTATGAATCTGTCCAATTGTCCTGGCAACCTGCTCAAATAAGAAGGTCACTGGAGAGAGAAGGTCGGGAGTGTTGCCCTCACCCTTAGAATAGGTGAAATATTTCTGTGGTGGATATGTCAGCTAATGCTTGAGAGAACAGAATTAAATCCCGAAGAAATGGAGTTGATAGTCCTACAGACTGCCCCAGACAAGATGAATTAGATTACAGTTGGGCAAAAATATTGACTTCATTTAATATTCATTTCCAAAATATCCAACAAGCAAGCCACCAAAGAAGGAAACTCCAAGAGGAATCTACTAGCACAAGAAAAGTCCCTTATTAACTGAACTATCTGTCCTTTCACCAAGTTACCCACTTGACACTCCCCATACTTCTGTGAGCCAATTTGCCTCTGTTTTGACTCAACATCTGTCTTCCATCCCCATCTCTATCTTAGAAACAAATTGTGGCTTCTCTTACCTGAACTTAAGTTCAGACTAGCCTGTCTAAATGATTCATGCTGGACCTCCCACGTGGAGCACCTTGTATCTTTCAAGGCCTCCATCTAAGATGAGACCAATGTAGCCATTTTTATTAGCTGTTACTTCCAATCACAGATAGGAATCCCTGAAATGCCTTCTGACATTATCATAACCCCTCAACATAAATCTCCCTTACTTTCCTGCCCAGAGAAAGAAGAGGAACAACTTAAAGATGTCCCAGTTGCCCATAAAGAAGGACCTACAGTGAGCTTGTAGCACATAGACCTTTGAACACGATGGTGTTGGCAGTCCAAGGTGCAATTGGTCATCTTGGTTTATGAATTATTTTTTTTAAGTTTTTCTAAGTTTATTTTTTTCTTTTGAGAGAGAGAGAAAGAGAGAGAGGTTGCTAGCTTGATTGAGGGAAGGGTAGAGAGAGAGAAGGAGAGAGAGAATCCCAAGCAGGCTCTGCATTGTCAGCATGGAGCCCAATATGGGACTCAAACTCACGAACCATGAGAACATGACCTGAGTTGAAATCAAGAGTCAACTCAACTGACTGAGCCACTCAGGTGCCCCTATGAATTATTGTTTTAAAACTACATTATTCTGCCTTCCTCTGAAGCTATATGCTACAGTAAGGAGAGAGAGAGTAGCAGGAGCCAAGATCATGCAAGACTTTGCATGCTATGTGGTTTATCTTCATCCCCAAAACAAGAGGACACCAGTGAAAGCTTTTAAACTAGAGTGACATGATGAAATTTGTATTTTCATCACTTTAGCTGTAATATGAAAAGCAGATTGGAGAAGGCAAAAATGTATGCCTGGTCCTTTGGACTTAGGTGGTGGCAGTAGAGATCAAGACATGTGGGTAGATTCCAGAGATATTTAGGAGATGAAATCAACAGAACTTGGTTATAGTTTGAATATGAGAAAGTGAGAGAGAAGGAGTTGTCAAAGAGGACTTCTGGCTATTTGGACTGAGTAACTAACTGGAAGGGTTGTGGTGTCGTATACCGTAGGAGGACAAGCTTTGTTTAGTTTTGTTATGTGTGGGAGATAAATTAGAGTTATGTTTTGAAGATGTTGAATTTTAGACATCTGGGGACACACCCAAGTGAAGATGGAATGCAGGAAGTTAGTCATAACCAGTCTGGAACACTAGACATTGATGGAGGTAGTGTAGTATTTCTCATGGTAAAATGAGAGACTAACGGTGTCCCCCAATATCCATTCTCCTCTTTTTCTATTGTGCAGTATATCAAAATAAATAGCCACAAATTCTTCCCTTCCCATATGAAAGTGGAGTGTAACTTCTCTATTTTCTGAATCACCGTTAGTCACTTTGGGCAATGGAACGTTAGCAACTCTGACCCAAGTAGAGTCTTGAAAATGCTTTCACATTAGGGCTTGCCCCTTTTTGCCCCTTTTTGCTGTTTTTGCGCTGTTTTTGCGCAACCTTGATACCACCGTGCAATGAGTCCTACATAGCCTGCTGGAGATGAGAATCCATGTGAAGGTGAACAAAGCTAACACGCCACCACACAAATGTTTTAAGCTCTTTTTCCAACTGAAGTTAGTCACACTTGGCCAGAGCAAAAGAATCACGTGGCTGACCCAGAGTTTGAGTGTTAAGTAAAATGGTTGCTATTTAAGCTGCTGACTTTGAGGGTGATTTGTTTTGCAGGAAAAGCCAAATAATATGAATTAAAACAAATTTCTTGCTTTAAGCTGGCCAATTTTTCCAGGCCCCTTTATAGCTAGATATGATCTTATGATCACTCCTTGGCCAAGGAGATGTACTATTGCTTGTTCTGGAGAATTTTTTTGAAAGTTGGCTGGTATGACCATCTGCTTTATCTTCTCTCCTCCCTCACCTCCTATATCTGCCACCTGATCTACAATTTGATGACTGAAGCTCCAGCCATCATCCTGGACAGCAAGAACAAGGGTTTAATCTGGGCATGTAGCATTATGGGTGGGAAGAGTCCTATGTCCCTGGAGGGGACCCCTATGTCCCCCATGGGGAAGAACCTCACACTAGCACTGGACTGTCCATCTTCATACATTTATGTAAGACAGAGATAATTAAGCTTTATCCACTGCTATTTTGGACCCGTTTTACTTACTGGCAAACCTTAAGCATAGAGTTATAGTCATAATCAAAGTGCTGGCTGTGCCAAGTGAAACTGCACTCTGGGCTTTGGTCTCTACTTGAGCCCGAATTTTCTAAACCACTCATTTTTGTTCTTATGTTGCAAGTCACTGCAGTAAACCACTTAGCTGTTCTAGTCTGGATTTCCCTGTCTTGTCCAAATCATAGCAATTGTCTGATTATCTGGGAAGATCTGTAGCTGGGCCAGTTAGCTCTTGCTTGGGGTTGAACTGCACCCCACTCCACAAAAACAGCACTTTGGTCAATTCACATGTCCTACCCTCGGTACACCAACAATTTTTAGTTGCTTCTTCTCATACTCTGTTTACAAAATTAAGATGGCATTGACACCATATTAATATTAATATAGAATATTATATTAACATAGGAATAGTGCTTTACAGTTTATGGGGCACTTCTAAATGTGTTTCCTATGAAGAAGTACTTTGTAAACCAGGGTTCAAATTTGTGAATTATAGGGGCGCCTGGGTGACTCAGTCCGTTAAGCGTCCAACTTTGGCTCAGGTCATGATTTCATGAGTCTGTGAGTTCGAGCCCTGCATCGGGCTCTGGGCTGACAGCTTAGAGCCTGGAACTTGCTTCAGATTCTGTGTGTGTGTCTCTCTCTGTCTCCCCCGCAACTCTATTCATGCTCGCTCTCTCTCTCTCTCTCTCTCAAAAATAAATAAACCTTAAAAATTTTAAATAAATTTGTAATTATAAAATCAAATTACTGGTATAAACTACATTTTGTAATGAAATGGGAGAAGATTGAACAAAACAAATTAGAATGAACTAGAAAATATCTATGTCCATTTGTATACAGTGAGGTTGGTTTTTATGGTGAAACTGCTGTTTCATTTACATATAAATACATATGTATAGGATTGTTAAATCGTTAAAAAAAGGATTGTTGAAACATTATATTATACACTTGAAACTAATAGAGCACTGTATGTTAATTATACTTGAATTTAAAAACCTCACACTGATTTTGCTAAATTTAGAAAACTCAGGATATTTTGAAGAAAAAGAGCAAATGGGGCATCTGAGTGACTCAGTTGGTTGAGTTTCCAACTCATGATTTTGGCTCAGGTCATGATCTCATGGTTCATGAATCCCAGTCCTTCATAGATCTCTGCACTGACAGCACAGAGCCTGCTTGAGATTCTCTCTCTCTCTTTCTCTCTCTCTCTTCTCTCTCACTCTCTCTAAGTAAATATATTTGAAAATAAATCCAAAGAGCAAAATCTATAGTCATTTCAGTATAAAAAAATACATATGTGTATACCCCATCTTCATGTAAAAGTGATTTCTAATTTAGGTGATCATTTAAAGGTCTGAAAAACAGTGCCCTAGAGAATAGATACTATTTCCCCTACTTGTTATCCATCCCTCTTCTTCAGTTAAAGTCACCCCAACTTTCATTGGGAACCCACCCTCCCTCATTCATACTTCATGGAAAGAGCTGGGTACCTGGCTTAGGCTCACTCAGTAGCATATTACATCCCTTTAGCCATGGAATGGGTTCAGGAAGTCAGAGTCTCAGTAACTTCCAGTCAGCTCAGACCTTGCTAAGTAAAGGGATAATCTTCTTTCCACAGAGTTCTAAGATAGGATAATGAAGTCTCTTCCTGTCCTTCCCCCTCCCGACTCCCTCCCCATTCCCAGGAGCTGCTGAGAAGTTAGCATGTGAACCTATGGACGCTCCTGACCCCATCATACCACCACCACTGGTATATGACAGAGCCTACCTCTGGGTGGGGCCAACGCAGAGGAAAGTACGATGAAAGGCAGACAGAGCAAATAGGTGCCAAGAGACTATTGTTCGAGCACCCTTATCCAGTCATACCTGCAGCCTACCTCTTCCTGGAATTTCAGTTGTACCAAAAAATCCCCTCTGGTCCTCAATCTGATTTGATTGGGATATCCATCCTTTGCAACTGAGAGTCCTGACTAGTACGCTATCTCATAGGCCAGTAGGAGGAAGTCATATATTATTTTAAAAGGAGAAACTGAGGCTTAGAAAATAGAAAAATTCTACCACTTTTACACAAATACTAAAAGCAGAACCTATGTTCAGATCTTCCCACTCCAGAGCTTATCTGCTCCCCAGCGTATGACCCACATCTAGACAGGACATCAATAGGCATCTTTGACAAATGAAACAAGTGAGCTTTTCTGACTGAATAGCATTTCTGCAGGCAAAGTTTTAGTGAAATCTGGCCTTGGGAAATAATACTGGCACCCAAAATTCAGATATCAGGCTGTTTCCTAGGAATTCAAAATGTCTGCATGAGAAAAGATTTACAAACTTCATAGGGGGATGTAGGTGGGGAAGGAAACAAATAATGACCCTCATCATTTTGTTCTTTCATGCTTCCCAAACCTCTGCTCTAGTCTCCTTTTATATTTCCCTGCTCAAAGTAGCACTTTCAAATGACCAATTATGATAGTCACTACTTTTTAAGGTTGAGATATGATTCCCATGCCATAAAACTCACTGCTTCCACCCGTAAAATTGAATGATGTTAGTGTATCCGCAAGGTTATGCAATCATCACCACGATCTAATCCCAGAACATCTTCATCAGTCCAAAAGCAATTCCCGGACCCATGAGCAGTTACTCGTATCTGCCCCTCCCCTAGCCCCTGGCAATGGTTAATCGACTTTCTACATGTAAGGGTCTGCCTGTTCTGGAGCTTTCGTAAGATAGAGTCATATAGTATGTGACATTCTCTGCCTGGATTCTTCCACATTGTAAAATCTTGGCAAGGTTTCTCCACCTTGTACCAGATTTCAGCTCTTCATTCTTTTTTATTGCTGAATAATACTCCATTGCGTAGATAGTCCTCATTTTATTTATGCATTCATCAGTTAATGGGTGTTTGAACTGGTTCCACTTTCTAGCCATTGTACATCATTCTGCTCTCACCGCTCATGTACAAGTTTCTGTGTGAACGTAATTTGTTTTTACTTTCTTGGGTGAACATTTTGAGGGACTGTCAGTCTGTTTTTCAAAGTACCTGTACCATTTTATATTCCAGCCAGCATTTATTAGTATTAATTTATTATCACCATCCTAGTGAAAATAAAGTGGTAACTCACTGAAATTTTGGTTTGCATTTCCCTAATGATTAATGGTATTGAGCATATTTTCATATGCTCAGGAGGAATGTCTATTCAAATATGTTGCCCATTTTTCAATTGAGACATTTGTCTTTTTATTATTTTTATTGTTATGAGTTCTTTATAGATTCTGGATACTGGTTCCTTATCAGATCTATGATTTGCAAATATTTCTCCATTCTGTGGGTTATCTTTTCATTTTCTTGACAGCGTCTCTTGAAGCACAAAAGATCTTAATTTTGTTGAAGTCCTATTTACCCATTTTTAATTCAGCTGCCTATGCTTTTGGTGACATTTACAGGAAACCATAGCCTTACTCAGTATTACAAAGATTACAAAGATTTTTTTTCTTAAAGTTATATAGTTTTTGATCTTACATTTAGAACTTTGATCATTTTCCATTTATTTTTATGTATGGTGTAAAACAGACCTCCACATTTATTATTTTTTTATTTTTTTAATGTTTATTCATTTTTGAGAGAGAGAGAGCACAAGCAGAGGAGAGGCAGAGAGAGAGAGGGAGACACAGAATCTGAAGCAGGCTCCAGGCTCTGAGCTGTCAGCACAGAGCCTGACGTGGGGCTCAAGTTCACGAACCGTGAGATCATGACCTGAGCTGAGGTCAGACGCTTAACCGACTGAGCCACCCAGGCGCCCCTCACATTTATTCTTTCTCATGTAGAGACCCAGTGGTTCCAGAATCATCTGCGGAAGAGGTGATTCTTTCCCCATACCAATAACAGTTATTGAGCACCTATTATATGCTGAGCAATGCTCTTGGTTGTGCCATTATTGTGTTGAACAGCATAGACAAAGTTTCTCCCTCCTGAGCCTTGTGTTTTAGTGGCAGGGGACTTGAGGTCAGACAATAGCCCAACAAAGCTCTTCTAGAAAGTGAAGCAGAGAAAAGAAGAGAAGCAATCCTGGGGCAAGGTTACTTTATTTGCATTGACTGATCAGAAGAGGCCTCACTGATAAGCTGATACTATTGACTACAGTTCATTTCAAGCTCACAACAACCTTAAGTGGCAGGCACTATAAGACCTTTACTGTACAGATGAGAAACCCCAAACCCGCCTGAGCCACAGAAGCAAAGTAATTCACCTCCTTACGACGCCACAGAGAGGGACTGATTTGCAGGTGTATCTTAAATGTGTGGACTGAATGTGTATCACTTCTATTTAGCTAAAAATCAGCATGACTCTTTAACAAAAAGTCCATGAAGCAGATAATGCTGTGACTTTTCCAACAGCTTAACACGGCAAAGGTGTGTGGGTGGCCGTTGTCAGCGGTGGTGGTTGCTGGGTGGAGCCGGTTCCCACCACCGCCTCTTCGAGCACGCTGGGCCAGGTTTCTCTTCCGTGCTCTCAGCCACTTCCTGTGTTCCCTGCATTGGGAACTCTTCCTACCGGACGCCTCAACCCTAGGAAATGCTGCCACATCCCAAACCCTTCATGTTAATAACAGCTTTGAGCTGCATTCCAAAACTCAGAAGGCAAACACACACACACACACACACACACACACACAATAAATAAATAAACACAAGAAAAGAACCCTCTACGTTCCTTTATTCTCTCAATCAAGTGAAATATAGTTCACACCTCCACATGCAACATTAACAGGAAGCTCTCCTCTTCCTCTCCTGGGATGCTGCAAGTGTCCTGGGGACCTTTGCCAGGTCTCCAGGGAGCACACATATTTACGTGTCACTCTCTTGATATCCATTGTGCCTTTGGAAGCTGCATTTATTCACTCAGTTGAAGTCAATCGTTCATTAATTCAACAGATTTTTTTTTTAAGTTTATTTACTTAATTTGAGAGAGAGAGCCTTGGGGCAGGCAGAGAGAGGGAGAGGCAGAATCCCAAGCAAGGATCCATGAGCACAGAGCCCTATGCAGGGCTCGATCCCACAAATCATGAGATCATGACCTCAGCTGAAACCAAGAGTCAGAAGCTCAACGGACTGAGCCACCCAGGCACCTCTTGACAGCTTTTTATCAAATACGTAAACTATGTGTCAGGCACTGTGACAGACACTGAGATAAGTTGGAAGTAAGATGACCCAGTCCTGGCCAGCCACCATCTGTCCCCTGCTGTGACTTACTAGAAAAGCTGTCAGCTTCAGGTCCAAGGCAGATACGTGATGCTTACCCCATCAACAAGCCACATGCCTAGAAAATGTCCTTTTAACTCTGGGATACTACAATCTTCATCACCCTCAGAACCCGCAAACCTTCTTTGTGTCTTTAGGGAACCCCATACCATCATCCACCCCCGCCTTTGCCCTGCTTACCTCTGAAAGCCCCAAGCATCCATGCCTCTTTGTCCTGGATACACATTCCCTCAGAGTGTCTAGACCAGAGAACACAAGTTAGCAATTTACACCTCGAATGGGACCTCCAGATATATGCTTTTGGTTTACACACTTTAAAAAAAAATGGACTTAAGTTAATATTTTTAAATGAGCAGTTTTCACATAAACATCCAGATTCCCATCTGCTTTAAAAACTGGAAAGATCAAGGGGCGCCTGGGTGGCTTAGTCGGTTAGGTGTTCGACTCTTCATTTCGGCTCAGGTCCTGGTCTCACGGTTCGTGGGTTCAAATGCCACGTTGGGCTCCGCGCTGATATTGTGGAGCCTGCCTGGGATTCCCTCTCTGCCCCTCCTCTGCTCATGCTCGCTCTGTCTCTCTCCCTCTCTTTCTCAAAATAAATAAATAAATAAACATTAAAAAAATAAAACAAAAAACCGGAAAGATCTGGTTAACCAGATGCCCTTCTAAGGGATGCCCTTCTAAGTGAGTGTACCCACTCTGGTCCTCCAAGGCCTTTCTGCACTGCCCTGGTCCTCTATCTCTTGCACAGATATGGACCCCTTATGTGCTAGTGACCCCAGTCTATACTTGTGATGGCAGATACTTCTATGGGTTCCTTAAACCAGCTTCCTTTCCTCCCTGGGCACAAAGCTAGAATTCATGTTCTTAGGCTCCTTTACAGTGGCCGCCATGGGAGGGGGTGTGCCTAAATTCTGGACAACAGTCTGAAGATAGGAGGGGTCCTTGAAAACCTCCTACAGAATCCA
>NW_027529641.1:2661560-2676592 GCF_008692635.1 Crocuta crocuta | reverse complement strand
TGGCTGGGTGTAAAGGACACAAGTACACAGACCAGGGTAGAGACTCAGGAAAAGGGAGCCTGGGACTGACTGCATGGACTAGATCCCAGTCCCAGGGGACTGGGACGCCTGGGTGGCTCAGTCAGTTAAGTGTCCGACTTTGGCTCAGGTCATGATCTCACAGTTCTTGGGTTCAAGCCCCACATGAGGCTCTGTGCTGACAGCTAGCTCAAAGCCTGGAGCCTGCTTCACATTCAGCATCTCCTTCTCTCTCTGCCCAACCTCCCCTCGCATTCTGTGTGTGTCTCTCTCTGAAAAATAAATAAATGTAAAAAAAAATTTTTTTAAGAAAATGATAGAGCTCCCCTACTGACTGCCTTGGATTGTAAGGTGAGCAAGACAAAACTTCATTTTGTATTAAGCCTTTGAAATTGTTTGTTAGCCCATTTAGCCCATTTGACAAATACATCATACAAACCATAATCCCACATTAGGGTTATCTTCTGGACAGGATGACATCTCCAATTTTTCTCTGCAACACCCAAAATCTATTTCCAGTACACACCCAGACTCTCAGAACAAAAGCTGTGTTGTCAAGAAAGGGCTAGGAAAAAATCATTTTTGTTTCGAGAGAGAGAGAGAGAGAGAGGGCGCAAGTGAGAAAGGGGCGGAGAGAGAGAGGGGGAGAAAGAAAGAAGTGAGGCTCAAGCTCAGCGCAAGCGGGGCTCCAACTCACTCAATGAGGGGCTCGAACTGTCAAACCATGAGATCATGACCTGAGCTGAAGTCAGATGCTTAACCGACTGAGCGACTCACGTGCCCTAGAAAAACATCGTTTTATTCTTTTGTTCATGGGATAGTTGAAATGTGATGGGGGTGGGGAAAGTCCAAGAAAGCTCCACCCTGCTACCCCTCATCGAAGTGTGTTAGTACCAGCCAACATATGATGAGCGCTTTGTAGAAGGACACCCTGCATACTCCGTTTATTTTTGACCATAACCTTTGAGGAAGCTACTATTGCAGTTTCAAAGATGAGAACACTGAAGTTCAGAAAGGCTTAGCAACTTGCCCAAAATCGCACAGCTGGCTGGTCGTTTACAGTACCTGCTCAGGAACTCAGGTCTCCCTGTGTGTGTTTCCCCATCTGGTTTTCTCAGCCTCCTTCCAGGAGACCCACGTGCTGATTCACAATGAGGTCATATTGCCACTGCCACTCTATAACACGGTGCTATCATTTCAGACCAAATATTAGATCATAGGTGGGACCTATGGTACTTTAATTTGAAAGCATAACTAATAATGATGACTTCCATTTTTTTATAAATAGTTTATTGTCAAATTAGTTTCCACATAACACTCAGTGCTCATCCCCACAAGTGCCCTCCTCCATGCCCATCCCCCCCCACATCCATCAGTCCTCAGTTTTTGTCAGCATTCAAGAGTCTCTCATGGTTTGCCTCTCTCCCTTTCCCCCACCATTTCCCCCCTTCTTCTCCCCCTTGTTCCTCTGTCAAGTTCCTCCTAATCCTCCTATACGTGCAAACATATGATATTTGTCCTTCTCTGCCTGACTTATTTCGCTCAGCATAATACCCTCAAGGTCCATCCATGTTGCTACACATGGCCAGATTTCACTGTTTCTCATTGCCATGTAGTATTCCATGGTATAGATAAACCACATCTTCTTGATCCATTCATCTGTTGATGGACACTTAGGCTCTTTCCATGTTTTGGCTATTGTTGAGAGTGCTGCTATGAACATTGGGGTATATGTGCTCCTATGCATCCCTTGGGTAAATTCCTAGCAGTGCTATTGCTGGGTCATAGGGGAGTTCTATTGTTAGTTTCCTGAGGAACCTCCACACTGTTTTCCAGAGGGGCTGTACCAGTTTGCATTCCCACCAACAGTAGGAAAGCACTGGAAGGCTTAGTGGGACAGAGGAGTTTGTTGAGATTTTTTTCTCTCTGCCCAGCCTGGGAACTTTGGGGCACCCTCTGCCCATGAGTCCATGTACTACAACAGGAATGAGGGTCAACATTGGGATCCTATGAGAGGCTCATTCCTAAACTAGTTTCTAAATGTTCTAATTTCACATATGTGATCTGACTCCAAGATTATTTCCCCCATTTCTAAAATGGAGATCCAATGGGCACCTGGGTGGCTCAGTCAGTTAAGCTTCCAACTTCAGCTCAGGTCATGATCTCACGGTTCATGAGTTTGAGTCCCACATCGGACTTTGTGCTGACAGCTAGCACGAGCCCGGAGCCTCCTTCGGATTCTGTGTCTCCCTATTTCACTGACCCTCCCCTGCTCCTGCTCTCTCTCTCTCTCTCTCTCAGGAATAAATTTTAAAAAACATTAAAAAATTTTAAAATGGAGATCCACGACTGCAGTGAGGAACAAATAGAATGTCATAGTAAGCCAGTTATCAATTGTCAAATAACAAATTATCCCAAAACTTAGTGGTCCAAAACAGGGTATTTATTTTCTCACATGTCTGTGGGTCAGAAACCCATAAACACAAATGGTTTAACTGAGCTTTCTAGTTCTGGGACCCTCACAAGGCTTCAGTCAAGATGTTGCCTGGAACTTCAGTGGGTCTCAAGGCTCCATCAAGAGTGATCTACTCCCTAGTTCATTCACATGGTTGTTAGCAGGATCCAGGTCCTTGTAGTTTGTTGGAATGAGTCCTTAGTTCCTCAAGAGCTATTTGCAAGAGCCCTCCGTCAGTTTCTTGTCAGATGAACCTCTTCACAGGACATCTCACAACATGGCGGTTGGCTTCATTAGAACAATAAATCCAAGAAGAGTTGAAGGAACACAGACAAGGTGCGAGCAAGACAGAAGTCACAGCATTCCCAGGATCTCAGAAGAGACATCCTATCACCTTTTCTGTATTCTAGATTTTAGAAGTAAGTCCTTAAGTCCAGTCCACACACTCAAGAGGAGGGAATTACACAAGAGTAGAAATACCAGTAGGTGGGGATGGTTGTGAGCTGCCTACCACACAATATGAGATATCTTGCCCAATTCATGATTCATAGTAGGTGCTCAGTAAACAGTAACAGCAGTTATTACTATCATTTTTGTTATTGCTGTTATCATTATTATTATTGATGATGATGATAATAATAATGATGTTGAATGAAAGGTGACCACAATCCAAGACAAACAAACCTTTTTGAATCCAACCAGTTTGCCTAGGTTCAAATCTATGCTTGGCCTCTCATTCACTGTGTGCTCTAACATAAATTATATAACCTCTTTCCTAGTTCCATTTTACCAATGGGGATAACAACATGATTTATCTCAGAGCGCCCCTGTGAAGATTCAGTGACATAAGACATGTAAAGTGCTTTAGCTCAGAAGCTAGACAATAGTAAGTACTCAAATATATGTTAGTGAACACTGAAGCCACCATGATTTTCCTCCTCCACTTGCCTAGGGCTACTCAGGCACCTCTTGCCACGATAATGCTGCATAAGAAACATCTACAAAATTTCACTGGTATAAAACAATAATCACTTATTTCTTACTCAAGAGTTTGAAGGCCAGCAGGGCAGCTCTGTTCCTTACGTCTCTCACGTCCCTTTTGGAGCCAATGGTCAGCCAAGACTTGTTCTCATAACAATGGTAAAAGTCCAAGAAGGCAGCCCATTTGCAGGTTCATTTCAAGTCCTTACTTGGGTTACATCTGCTCAATCCCTATAAACCAAGTCACATGGCCAAACCAGAAACCAAAGGACGAAAAAGTACACTCTGCTTTTTGTTAGAGAAACTGGAAGTTTACATGGCTTTAGTGAGTGGATTACAGATGGATGGAACGTAAAAATAGGGGCCGGGAACTCAATCGCTTATAGCTACCTATCTTATCTTACTTTTTTGGAAGAGAATACTAAAAGTCATAACACAATGGTGGAGGACAGAGGGATGGGCAGAGGGAAAATGACATTTTCCAGAATCTTCTCTAGTGAACACCATCTGGATGGATTTTGTCATAACTCCTTAATGAGAGAGGTATTATTGCTATCCTCATTTTATAGTTCAAGAAACTGAGCCAGAAAGATTTGCCTGTGGCTTATCTGAAGCTAGATCTCTTTTCACCACACCACCTACTGCGGAATGACGCTGACCATTATAGCTAAGGTCACCGGGAAGGAAGCTTAAGGCTAGGACCAACCTTGAGGAGGTGACTGGCCTTGATTTCTGATACATGCAGAAAGTCTTACTTTCTAGGCGGCCACTTTTGTAGAATTAGAAAGATGATTAGAGGTCCTTACAGGTCACTCCTCTCATTTGTGAAGGAAACTAGTATTCAGAGAAGCGACAGCACCCGATGAGGTGGTGGCAACACCAAGATTGGAAATTTATCTCTAGAGCCCTGGGCCCTTTTCCACCTTCCCTAGCTGTCTCCTTAGTTTAGGGCTTTGATCTCTGTCTAAATGCAAATTTCCCTAGGAAGAGACTTTTATACTTAATGTGATTGATGGTGGGAAGCAGAGTCTGAAAGCATTTGAAGTGCCCGAGGAATGAAGATGGGCCACGGGAATGAAAGGACTCTGCCTACTTCACACTGAACCTGGTTGCCCTAAATGACTACCCAGGTGCCTTCATCAGAGCTCAGGTGCAGGTGACCGCAGCTTTGGACTCTGTTAACTCTAGATGGGCAGCCCCAGAGATACTTTGAAAATCCTCTAGTCAGACACAGGTTTTAAAGGCTGGCCTTGAGGCCACACCATTAATTAGGGACAAGGGAAAGATTAGACCCAGTTTCTCTGATCCTGGGAAGAATGTCAGCTCTCTGTATCCATTCAGGTTGTATTTGGACCACACTTTCCCAAGTGCCCAAGACAGTCAACATCTTGCTTATTGAACACGTAGATCATGTTTACCTCCCAGTGGGACTTGAAAAGCAGCCACCCATGTTCTTAACAAGGAAATAGACAAAATTAACCTACTTAGAGCCCCATGATTCGCTGATTTTTGTCTTCCCATTTAATTACATTGCAGGAAATATTTGGCTAAGACATGACTGCTTATGATAGCTACATTAATACCAGGATCAGGGCAGATTCGGGTCATTCTTCCTTTTGATTTTACTTTTACTTCTAGAATAATATCACTTTTCCTGTCCCATTTGTAATGTGATAGTAAAATAAATGATAAGGTTTAATTGTCTCGAAGCAAAGCTTTTAAAAATGTATTCTGTAATATGCAACATATTTAGAGCTTACGATAAGCAATTTCTCTCAGGAGGAAGTTTTTTGAGGAAAAAAACAGTGACTCTAAAAGTAATTTCAGCAGCAAAGTAGATTAAATATCCACCATATTAGTCACAGAGCATTAGATGGAATTGAATTGACTGAGCAGAGGTCAAAGAGTGGCTGAAGTTTTTAGCTCACCAGAGGAGCAATAAAATCCAACCATACTTAAAATCATTAACTTTAAACCCTTTGATATGAGATCCAAAACCTCACTGCTCATAGCAGGAACTTCCAAACACCAAGGCTGGTAAAAGAATAAATCCCTTCAAGAGCTCTACATTTCATGTAACACTTTAAATGGAATTGAAGGCAATGGAAAGAAACTGGAATTTCCATGTTCCTCCGAAGAAAATGAAATTCTATAAGGCCTATTAAGACAAACAAATAAACTTCTGGTCTACCCCCCCCTCCCCCCCAACACATTCACAGGCAGATTTGTTCCAACAAGCGAATGTGATGTGTCAAGAGACTTCAAGTTCATTTCTGGAAAGAGAAGTAAACCTCAGGGATATGAATTTTCTCCTTTCTATTCACTCAGCCTCAAGGACATAGCTCAACTTTCCTTGCCACACCCTAGTCCCTGCCCCTACTGGGGGTGCCTAAACTCATACTCAGACCTGAGCGCCTTAGCTTCAAGGCTGTTTTGTTTTCTTGTTTTGTTTTGCTTTGTTTTTAATAACAAAGTGAGCTCCAGGTCAGCAAAGGTGAGAACTCAGAGAGCAAGTGCTCTTGCATATTCGGGAGAGAAGTAACAAGAAGTAAATCTCAGAGCTTAGAAATTAACAGGTAGAGTCAACTCAAACCTGAAGCAATGGAGGGCAAGCAATTAAATATCCTGGAGAAACAGTCTCAAGTTGTTAAGTCAGCTCCTGAATAACAGACCACTCAGGACAAAGAAAAATGCACCATTCCTAATGGTTAAGTAATTTATTCCTTCCTCCACTTCAACTAGTTGTTAAATGCAGGGAGTTCTATATCCCTCAACTAAGAAAATCATTGGTTTGGTAATTTTTAGTAAGGCTGTGAGTCGTTTATCTATATATAATGGGATATTCTCTTTAGTGGTGGCCATGAGAAAGAATAAAGTGCTGATTTGGGTGGGGGGAAAATTGGCTTTTAATTAGAATTGTATTTATGGGTATGTGGGTGGCTCAGTCAGTTAAATCTCCGATTTCAGTTCAAGTCATGATGTCACAGTTCACAGATTCAAGTATCAAATTGAGCTCTCTGCTGCCAGCACGGAGCCTGGTTTGGATCCTCTGTTCCCCTCTCTCCCTGCCCCTGTCCAATTAGTGCTTGCTGTCTCTCTCTCTCTTTCAAAAAATAAATAAATAAATAAAATATCTAGTGGATGCATATGGTACACATTTTTAAAAGATATAAAGCAGCACACAGTGAAAACTAAGTCAGCCACATGCCACTATCCTTGGACTCCAAGTTTTCTTCCCTGAGGCAATCAGATTACCAACACTTTAGGTAACCTCTTACAGATATTATAAACATGTAACATACGTGTGTGTCTGTACTTTCTTTTAAAAAAAATCAATGCTAGAATACCCTGCCTATCATTTTCTGCACTTTGCTTTTTTCACTCAATAATCCATCTTGAACATAGATCCCTAGCAGACCCTACGGCGATGCCTCACTCATGTCAGTATTAACACACCAGATTTCATTACACGGAAGTGTCATGGTTTTTTAAGCAGTTACTTATTGGTACATGTGTAAATTGTTTACAACCTTTTGCTGTCACGAACAGTGCTTCCATGTCCACAGGTAAATAGACATCTTTGCACACATGTGCTTATATCCTGTAGGGAAAAAAGTGACTACAGGTGAATTTACTGGGTCAAAGAATATACACATGCTTAGTCTTCACATAATTTTCCAATTGTCCAAAGGAGAGCTTCAGATGTGAATATAATTTGTCCGATTGAAAGTATATTACAAAAAAAAAAGTATTATTTTATGTCAGTGTTGAAATGGAGGGGGGGTGGATCTGTTCACCATGCAGCATCTTCTGATGCAAAATGCCCTAGAATTTTTTTATTTGTGTGCAATTATTTTTACTCAGCCATCCTCTACCCCAACATTATAAAGCTCATTAAAGAAGTCTGCTCAACCCGGGTTGAGGTACCCAGGTTGAGCTCTTTATCCCAATATGTGTGTGTGCATGCTCTTTATCCTAATCACATTATAAAAATAGAATTAGGAGCTGGAAGTCAACATGGAGATTATTTTTCCAACCCTCTCATTTGGCTGAGGAGAACACCAAGCACACATAAATATATATGCCCATGGCTGTATCTGACAGAGGAACACCCAGGACAATCCAAGATCCTCGCTCAGTTTCAAGTGTCTCTCTTCACATGAGATTGCCTCCTTCTTAGTCTTAGAAACTCATGAACCCAAATCAGAAGACAAGAAGCAAAGTTTAAACTTACATAAGAGTAATTTTAACTGGCCTATAATTCGGGGCTTGCTGAGAAAGACTGCAATTTACATACCTGTCTAACTGGCATATTGATGCAATAAATAAGGTTCTATAGAAATTATGCTTAACGATAAGTGTTTAAGATATCAGAAGTTATATCAATCATGTCAATATTAATGGTTCTTCTCCAATGAGGTGTCCACAAATATTCTGGATCTCTTTTATATTTTCTGGCATAGGAAATGTTTTATTTCCAGAGAGATTGTACACGTAGTTTTCTTAGGAATAATTCATTGAAATGTGTATAGTAGCACTTTTACATAAGCTGGTGAGCATTTCACAAATCACAGTGGAACACAGAATTATCTCCCCAAATTTAGAAGTTCTCCCTCAAATGATAATTCCCTTCAAAGTGTAGTTTCCAGGAAGATAATCCACAGAGCCATCAATTGGTTGTGTATCACTCATTTCAATGTCCTACATAGAAGAAGCCATATCTTGAGTAGTCATTGTAAATCAAGAGACTGAATTTTAGCATTAACATCACAAAATATAAATAGTATCACTCTATGTATTTTATACTTTTTATTTAGAATCAGACTATTTTACATAACATAAATGCATGTGTGATGAAAGCAAAAACATAAGTAATCAAAACCCATCATGGCATCCTGTAAGAGAGTCTTAAGAATAATGTTTAACAGGGGCACCTGGGTGGCTCAGTTGGTTAAGCGTCCAGCTTCGGCTCAGATCATGATCTCATGGTTCACGAGTTCGAGCCCTGCGTCAGGCTCTGTGCTGACAGCTCAGAGCCTGGAGCCTGCTTCTGATTCTGTGTCTCCCTCTTTCTCTGCCCCTCCCCTGCTCATGCTCTCTCAATCTCTCTCCCTCTCTCCCTGTGCCTCAAAAACAAATAAAACATTTAAAAAAATTTTAAAATAATAATGTTTAATAAATATGATGTGTGAATACCAAAATGAGATAGTGGCATCATTCAGCATCCTATGACACAGAGCTTTCCGCAAGAAGAACATCATTTATTTACCACATACACAAAACACCAAAGTTAGAAGCTGTCGTGGCCTCACATAAAATTAGCTCTGCTACAAATCTCAAACCACATACATGAAGTGACTAATTACCTCCCTGCTTGTTTGGCTGGTATCATTAGAGCCCATCTCATTTTACTGTTTTTGTATGTGCTTTTACATGTTTCTCCAATTTGATATTATCTGTTACAAACAGTCAGCTACTTAGGGGCTGCTTCCAAAGTATTTTATAACAAGCCCAGACGGGTGCTTAATGAGCCTATTACAAGGGCTTCGGGAAGAAGAGGCTTTTGTGAGTCTCTTCCTGCCCCCTTTCGAGTTTAGAAGGTGAGAGAAAGCAGTTGAGAGAAGGGTTTAAATGAGCCTTTGCAGGCTTGTTCCACCTGTGAATAGCACTGGTGTGTTGCAATTAGAAAGTGGGCGTGGCTCAGGATAACTGCAGGGAGGGGGTGCATCCTCAAAGTGGCCCCCCTAAGGCTCCCAATTGGGGCCGGCTCAGGGTCTGAGCAGATAGGTTCTTGCCATCACATCGGCATAAATTTGGACTAATAACTCTTTTTCAGACTCTCATTCTGGTACCATTCTGCCTCTCAAGGAACAGAATCTAGCTGGGTAAATATATTTTGAGACAGATAATTAGAGTCGAGTGGTAAGTGAAAAGTCCCAGGAACTGAGGTGAGGCTCGCCACCAATCTCCTCCTATCTCACTCTGTGGATGTCAGCAGGTTACTTACTAAACTCCTTTCTGCCTCACTTTCCTCATCTGTAAAATGAGCATGTGAATCATGCCTCTCTCCGTTGCTCTGAGGATTAAGTATTGCGTGGAAATTACTTGTTTTGCACGGGTTTTTTGACTTTCTTAATTAGCGATGGCTGTCCCCAGTACAAAATAAGGGCTCCCTGAGGATTGGATATATTTGTCTCCTCCTCACTGCCCACCAGAAAGCAAGGTAAATGGCAGGCACCCAAATGCATATGGAATAAACTTTCCAAATACTTTAACACACTACTGTTGGTTCCGGGGGGGAAAAACACACGAAAAAAATGTAGCTATTATTATTTTTATTACCTACTATTTGTTGAAATATTATATTGTGTATTTCCCCGTGAATTTCTCCAATACCACGACCCCAGTCAGAGCAGATAGTCCAGCCCTTTGAGTATTTTTAGATTTCCCCGCCTCAGGGAATTTTGTAAAACTGAAAAGAGATGTTCAAGAGTTCTTCCTATATTTTGCAAAAGATTAAACAAAAGGTTCTAAACTGAGGTTCTCATGGGGGTGTATGTGTATGTGTGTTACAATGAACTTGAGAGGCCTTAGAGAGTCAATTACTCTCCAGGTCCCTAAAGTTCTCACCCCTCCTTTTTGTTTCTCAGGATACACTGCACTGATTCTTCTAGCAGGCTTGCCTCTGAAGCCATTGGAGGCAGCGACTCTGGAAGCTCGTGAAGACACGACAGCTTAAAAGAGAAATGTTAGAGGAGGTGCCTCTGATGGGGGAGACTGTATCCTACCTGATGGTGGCGAGAGCTCAGAGGGGAAGTTCTCCCAAGCCAATCACCGATGACCCACCCAGGTCCCACATCGAATATAAAAGCCATGGAGCCACTGGGCTGAAGTGACCTGAAAAGGCCCACACGTGGGTCAGAACTCAAGTGTGACCCGATGGCCAGTGGTAATGAGTAGCTGACAAGGTGTTCCCAAGGCCTGGATGCTGTGTTACACCGCAGGACCTCAGGCAGCCTGGGAAATGGAGACAGACTCCATATGGCCTGAGACTGCCTGACCACCAGCCCAGCTTCTAGAATGGCTGCTGTGATCAAACTAATTAGCAAAGAGCACAAAAAAGGAAAGAGAACTCTCTTCTGCAGTTTTGCCAACTCTAAGTTTTAGCCCACCCCATCATTAACTGTTTTCTTTATTTTTAAGACAGAGAGAGAGTCAGAGTGTGAGTGGGGGAGGGGCAGAGAGAGAAGGGAACACAGAATCCGAAGCAGCCTCCAGGCTCTGAGCTGTCAGCACAGAGCCCAAGGCGGGGCTCAAACTCACAAACTGTGAGACGTTTGACCTGAGCTGAAGTCAGACATTTACCTGACTGAGCCACCCAGGTGCCCCACTATCTTTTTAATGTGATACATTTTAGGCTGAATTAAAGAATCTTCTTTAATTAATGCTACATTTTGATAGGAGAATGTTGTAAGTATGCTATTATGTGTGCATTAGAGACCACTTTATACATGAAAGCCTGCAGGATCAGACATTTTAAGGGTTCTCCCTGCCTGCAAGAACTGTCCTCTGGTCCAATCGGCCAGTGGCCTTATTTTATTTGAGTGGAAAAACAATAACAGAAATATACATATGCTTTAGGCAAGATGTGCGTTCCCTAGTTTGCCATGGGCCCCACCACAAGCTATTTCCAACTGGCCAGGCATGAACTCATTTGAATTTCAGATGATGGTACAGAGGCTAAAATGGCAAAACTTTCAGATATCCTAACTCCCCTCTGCATCAATCCATCTTCCCTGCATCTCACTGGGTAAATGGTACTGGTGAGATTTATCTGAATGAGAAACAATCCTTTAAAACAAAATAGCTCATGGGGCGCCTGGGTGGCTCAGTCAGTTGAACATCCAACTTCAGCTCAGGTTGTGATCTCACAGTCTGTGAATTCCAGCCCTGTGTTGGGCTCTGTGCTGACAGCTCAGAGCCCAGAACCTGCTTCGGATTCTATGTCTCCCTCTCTCTGCCCCTCCCATCTCATACTCTATCTCTCTCTGTCTCTGAAAAATGAATAAACCTTAAAAAAAATAATAAAATACAATAAAATAAAATAAAATAAAATAAAATAAAAATTAAATAAAATAAGCAAAACCACCATTTATCCTCTGGTCCTCTCCAATAGAGTAACTGAAGGCTTTCCTCCCTTTCTTTTCTTCCCTGGGGAAAATAACGCTTCATTCAGATCTTTGGCCCAACTAATGAAAATCACAAAAATATATTCCTGCTAATTACCCACGTGATGACCACCCCAGGTCAGATTTTAGTGTGGTTTGCAGTGTATGCTTATGTCTGACAATTCGCCATCAGTCTGCATACTACAGTTTGCGACAAACCAAAAATCTTTTTCACTACCCTGGAAAGAATGTCATCTCACATTTCCTGTTTTTGAGTTACATCGCCACCACTGTTAGCAGAAATCATGGACTTGTCACCCTTCCTCGCAGAGGTGATCTGGGCTATTCATTTCTCTGCAGATTCCCCTCCAGGAGTGACCTCATGAGGCAAAGAGAAGTCTATTACCATGCTCATTCAGGTCTTTGGCTCTTCTTCTGAGAAGGCTGGCAAGCCTGAAAACTTTGCTAACTATAAAGTGACTTAATGTCGGTAATGTAATAGTTGACCAATAGATAGTGGACAGATATAAGTGGTCTCTGCTCGGTGTTATGATGTCCAAATTGTTCAACGTATAGTTGTTTCATGCAGCCTTTTGTTTTTTGTTTTTTTTTTACTACCTGGAAGTACATGAAAATGATTTCAAAGATATAAACGATCAGCAGGAAATCTTAAAAGTGGAAAATAGAACCTGGTTCTTCTGCTTCAATAAATACACAATCTCAGAAGTCAGAGGGTTTGTATCAGGCCTCAACATGGGATTGACTTACGGTCTGAAAGACCATTGCCTTGATTACTTTCTTCTGACACAAACTCCTCAAAGGAAATGTCTTCTTCCAACCACGTGGGGTCCAGTGTGAAGTGCCTTGGAGAGAGTTGATTTCCACTACGGTGACATAGTTAAAGAGTGACGCCATTTCAATGTTTGTCATGATTCTTAAAAAAAAAAAAAAAAAAGTATCCAAAAGTGCTGTAGGTTAATCTTGACCTGAGTAGCAATGTTCTCTTGCTGCAAAGATTAGCATCTTTAAGGTACATTGTCTTGCATCAAATGTATCTTGTTTTTGTTGTTGTTGTGGTTGTGGTTGTTACAGAAGCTTATGAACACAGAGCAACCTTTCCACACAAACTCATAAAGATCCGTTACCGCAGTTCCAAGCATAGGAACTTGAAATCTGTCCACCAGAATTTCTTCTCATAGGTTTTACAGAAATGGGAAAGCATTCAAAAGTAGCCAAAATGAGCTCCCTCAGTTTGACATCATGAATAGAAATCAATAGAAACAACATCATTCTCTCTATTGGGACACATAATTCTCTGTGGTTTGATTTTTGGTGGCACCCATGGCCAAGACAAATGTCTGAAAATGACTGATATCCACTGTGATATGGCTTTCTTTTCCCACCTAGCTCATTCACTCGTGGGGCAGAATCGTGGTCATTTCTAACCGCACCCACAGCTACTTAATTACCACAGTAATTGGTCACTTGTGTCCTCACAGTCAGAGGCAAATGCCTGACTTCGACTGCCAACAGCAGGTGTAATTATTTGTTAGCAGAATTTCCACCTGAAATTAGAAATGTCCACCAAAATAGCAGGTGTGAAAACGAAAAATGCCTAAAATTTGGGCAGAATCGATATCTCATTTCGATAAAGGGAACTGGCAATAGAGAAAATAAATAATGCGAATTGTCTATATGACCTTAAGAAATCTCCGCAGGAAATAATGGAAGGTAATTGTAGGGCAGGGAGAGGAGGAGGTGAGGAATGGAGAAAGGAAGGTACAGAGAAAGAGAGGGGGAGAGAGGCGGGAAGACCCTAGTCATAGAGAAAAATAATACCACCTTATCAAAACGTGCAAGCTACCTCATCAAAGCTAGCCAGGCTTCCCATCATCTACATCAGAACTGCCAGAATGAGACTCCAGCGATCAATATCTTTTCACAGATAACAGATGAGGGAAATGCCTGACACCCAAGTACGGTTTTAGTCCTTAAACACCAGCCCCTCCATGTCTGGAGGCTTTTCTTTCCCCCCCTGAAGACGCCGTGGGGCCTGGGGAGCCACTTAAAAGTTCCTTGCAATGCTTTTGCCCAAGAAACACAAAGTGTTGGTGAAGTATAAACAGAGAGCTCTTTTTCTTTGACCCACTCTGCAGAGTGATGGGGTGGTGTTGTTAGTTTATGTGAGAGAAAATAGCATAGGCTTTCTGAAAACAGTGGAATTGGATTAAGGCCTTTGTGCAAGCCTCAATGCTGAGGGGAATTAGCAAGAGTTGTAGGCACTTAAAGGGGCCCTCATGCTGAAGCTTATCCCAGATTTTACACAATAAACATTTGAATATCAACAGTGTTTTGCAACTTGCAGCACTAATGTATAAACTTCTCTCTTTTGAAATTCCCAAATCCTTCCAAATGTGTGTAACACCCTCTACATAAACATATAGAAGCTAGAGCAGAAAACACCTAGTCAATGATGTAAGTCTGCTTTTTAAAAAGATCTTTTTCCTTTTCTAACTTCAGGATCTAGAAGGTTTTATAATGGCCGGCTAGTTTAAGGACTTCAGATGCTCTATGTAATTTTAATCATTCAATTTTCTTTCANCCAAGAATGAACCAGGATCCTGGGTTGAGTTTAGAACTGTTTTGACCAAGATTGTTGTTGTGGTTGTTGATTTCAGCATCAGAATGCAAACAGGTGTTTTGTTTTAGAAGGACTCATGATGAAATTTTTGAAGTGAAACCCAACTTTGGAAGAAAAGAACTATTTTGTCTAACAGCCTGCTGCCTGCCTCATTGAGAATCCACATATGCGAGCCAGTTCCCACCCCAAACACTAATCTGATACCCCGTCATCCTGACTGAAGACAGTAGGTTGATTTTTGTAGCGCGAGTGTCCAACATCAAACAGTTATTTGATGTCCCTGACATGAAGCAAGTTCTATTTTTCTCTTTAAGAATTCCAAACTCCCAAAAGTGAAATCAAAATGTCACAGAACCTGGGGTCAGGGGGAGGAACAGCTTTAATTCCTCTCTCTTCCAAAATCAATCAGAAGACAGACATAATATTTTGTTTTCAGTCAACAGGATATTTGCTTTTGGTTGCTGGTTTTCTTCTGTTCAGTGCTTTGTGAGATCTATACAATGGTGTTACTTTTTAACATTTGCCGCTCTTAGTTTTACACTAANATCAGCAGTTTATAGAACTTAATGAATAAACAGATCCCCTTCCTCCTTTCCAGCATATATTGTCTCGAGATGATTCTAAGCAACTCAGCCCAGCGGTAATGTATTCCATCCAGTTGAGGAGTTTAGAGGGAAATATATCTACAGTGACCCAACAGAGTAGTAAAACACTTGTTTGAAATTATTTTTTGTAACTGTGCTCATTTCATGCCTGAAAAGGCGGTGGT
>NW_027529641.1:2551451-2661550 GCF_008692635.1 Crocuta crocuta | reverse complement strand
CTCTGGGGGGCTGGCGAGGGGGGAGGGTGGCTGGAGGGGGGGATGGGAATGAAGACATAACTGTCCTCTCCAGCTCTGAGGCATGTTGAAGCAGTTTGCCTATTGAATTTGATACAATGATGTGTAGATGAATAAAGTTATCTCCGGTTCTGAATAGGATGGTGTCAGTGGGAGGGTAAGAGGGGGGAACTTGGAATCTGAAAAGAATTCTTTTTTTTTTCTTTTTCTTAAAAAAAAAAAAAGAGAGAGAGAACTTGAAGGTCAGGGTCCAGCTGCCGGGCAAGAGTAGAATTCAACAAAATGCTGGACAGGCCTAAATAAAGACAACTACAGACACCCAGACACACATATTGCAAAAGTTGCTTTGCTTCAAGTAACTAATGCATTAACATATATTTCTATAAGCAAAGAGCTATTTCTTTCCTTTAGGCTGTCTTAGACTCTGAGGAAAACATAAGAACATCAAGAGGATCTGTAAAAATTACAACTTTAATGAAACAGATGAAACAGGCCATCAAAGGTAGGAGAAAAGAAGAAATTTTAATGATTATGGCTTAATTCTAATAGATTATAATTATGATGATTGGTACGAACCAGTTTCTGACTGACATTCCATTTTCCCCCATCTAAGCTTTCATTTTAAAAAGGAGGGGGGTTGGTGGGGGGAACAAAAAAAAAATCCCAACAGCCACTAATTATTCTCCAGGATTTGCTGCTTAACTCAATACAAGGCCTTTAATCAGATAGAGTAAAGAGATAAAACCTTTCAGTGTGAATCATCACACTTTCCCTCATCTTGGTCTTTTTGCCATGGTCTAAAAAGTTAACATTTTGATTTCTAACAGTCCGAGTTCTATTGATAAAAAGGGACGATCTGAGGAATTTGCAGGTGGTCAGATGGATTATAGCTGAAAGGTTGGGAAGTTTATGAAGATCAACTTGATCTAATGTTTATCTGTTCTCAGTACTGCCGATCGCTTTTACACTTGTATTCAAATGTGGTGGTATTTGACGCTTATTTTAATCAGAGGATGCTTGTCTGTACCCTGATGAGGTTTTAGAAGACAGAGAGTGAGAAAAAGATGTGGAATAAGGGTCTTATTTGTCGAATCTGAAAATATGTGCATCCTGCTACAGACACAGTGGTGCCCTTTGTATGGAGATATAACTGCGAAAAGCATTCTCAACAGTCAAAATTAGAGACGCTTCATATACATATGCATTCATTGTGACTTCCATTTTAAGATATTTTTTGAGAAATCTTCTCTCAAAGCAGGTTGATATTCAGGCCGGAAACATGCTATAGGAGAGTTTCATTTCTCTGTTCTTTAAAGCAAAATAGTAGGGCAACTATGATGACACCAAATTATAAAACCTCGAAACGTCTAGCATAAGGTCAAGAGTTGTTGAATCACTGTGTTGTACACCGAAAATAATGTAACCTTTGTGTGTCCGCTATCCTTCAATCACAAAAAGAAAGAAAGAAAGGAAAAAAAATTCAAAGTGAATGAAAAAAAAATCTTGTTTCTTGTATTTTGGCCCCAGACTTTTATATGTCCAGCATAGAAATGTCGGCTGACAGTCATAAATATTAGCATAGGTTTTTTTAAAGAATATTTTCACAGAGATTGACTTCCATTTGATACTTGCCATCAAATTGCAATTGGAAAGTACTTAATTTCAATGAAAAACTAAAAACGCTAATAATAATACTTAACAACCTGAATTATCTCACCAAGTGACATAACAACCCTATGTACGTCCACATTTTCTCAATGTCCTATATACGAGAGACTTTTCTTCTATTCCATAATGAAAAAGTCCAGGACCGATCTATACATGTCACTGCATTAAACTACAGGGTGGCACAGCGTTTTAATCATGACAGTGGTCTTATACTTCCACAGGGGGGAAAAATGGAGGAGTTTCTTCAACGTGCATGTTGGCAAGTAGGCTATTGACACCCTATTGTGCAGTTGAGAGAGGTAAAGTCACCCAGGAGATCATTCAGAACGTGAGATTGTAAATGTTTCTTAAAGATGTCTTTACAGAAAGTATAGTTTCTCTCTCGTGTGGTCTTCAGGCCTCGGTGCATGGCTCTGGAGCCGTAATTGTTAAAGGCGGGTTTGGTGGCGTGCTGTGTTTAATGCAACTCTTACCAACTTGCAGAGATTAGGAGACTGGCAGAATGATGTCAATGGAGGTTTAAGGGCTCTGCTTTCTGAAGTTGTTCTCAGTTAATAATTAATGGATATCTTTCTTTGATGGTTCTTTTATATTTACATGCAGCTGCCTGAAAATCAGCCACAAAGGAAACTGGATTTTGTTTGTCATTAATTTTGACTTTGCTTAACAAATGGTTTTGTGCGCCTTAGCCTCACAGCCTTCCTAATTTGGCCTTGGTTTCATGTGGAGATGAAATCCTTGATTAACAAAACTGTTGTTAATTTCCAGGGATTGGTGATGGCGTTGTTTTTTTTGTTTTGTTTTGTTTTTAATGGAGTGAGGTCGTTCTAAGGAGTTTATAGTCTTTCAGATGGGCTGAATCCACGTAGCAGTTCGGTGGTGATGCTAATTTTGACGGCATATGTTCACAGAGGAGTTCCTGTTCTCGTAAATGAATCATGTATTCTGAGTTCCTTTAGCATGGGACGATTCTGATGTTTTCTCCTATGCTATATGTTTAAAGGCAAGAAGGAGAATTACATAATTGCGCACAATCAGCAAATCTTAAATGTCTTTCCTGTGCATGTGTCCTGTCAAATAATAGGCAACAATTTGACCAAATTGGAAGATACCAATTAAGAAAAATAAATAAATACTTTGAAGTATATCCAGCCTTGAAGATATTCAAATAAACTGCTGCCATAAACTACGTGTAACTTACCAGGATTTTTATTTGCACCAAATGCAATCTATCTCAAAGGTCTCTGTGGGATCTTAGAAATAAAACAGCAAATTTAATGTTTATATTATGTGCGTTGGATACACTTTGGTAGAACCACACTGAAAGTCATTTCAAATGCCTTTTTATGCCAAAACAATTCCTGTTGACTCATTTCCAATTTCTAATTATATGAATAATTATTTCTGAATCCCACATTTCTCCTAAATAGCGTCTATTTTAATAACCGCAATTGATACTCCCATCAGTTAATATAATGTCTTGCTTCAGCAAATAACTAAACATCTGCTGGTTGCATTTACTGTCACTGAGTAAATGATTTTATTTAAAAGAAATCATGTAAATTAGAGAGAAGGACAGACTACACAATTTTCTCTTTTTCATTAGCCCAAGAGTTTACTTTCCCCCTTAAGCTCAGGTTCTAGACCTGAAGAAAACTATTTGCCTTCTTAGCTTTCTGTAACAAGGTTAGGGAATAAGATTTGGCCCCAGAAAAGCAATATAAAAATAAATTCTATTTGATTTCAGGATATTCCTTAATACTCCAACTGTTGATATTTAATTAGCTAACTGGGATAGGTAAGATCTTCCATAGCTGTTGGTACTGGTGTTTCATTTTGTTGTATTATGTTATGCTCTGTTACCTGACTATAGCCTTGGATGTTAATGAAAGCTTCCAGTCCCTAAATCTCTATTTGCTACAGAAAGGGCAACTAGATGCTTTCAAGACTGTATTTCTCAGCTTTTTTTCCCCCAGTAAGCATTTACAAGTCTTTTTCGCAGCCCCTTCTAATCGCTACAGATGCCATGCTTTCAAAAAAAAAAAAAAAAAAAAAATGGAAGCCTTCCTCATCATTCCAACATGCTGGTGCTATCGGTGATCTCCCGTAATTGATAAGAGCATCTCTAGCTTGTTTCTATCTGACACGTGTCAGACTCAAAAGCCACAGATGCACTGGGGTCATAATATACTTGTTCATGCCCCTACCTGTTTTCACTGAGAAGGTTAGAAAAAGAAACTGCTACTCTCTCTCTGGCTGTGTGATTACTACTTGGGTTGGACTTGAGAATACCTCACAGAATGATGTGTCAAAAAGATAGGGGGATGGGGCATTATGAAACTTCCAAACCAAAATACTAAAAGGTGACGCGATCGGGAGCACAAAGAGTGCAGCGAAAATATGTGAAGAATTCTTTTAGTCAGTGCGGTCAATAATACCGTTAAAAATAAACTCCGTTTGAAAAAGAGAAGGCACAAAGTGAGAGACGTTTGTGTGAACATGTTTGTTTCGCAATTCAGTAAACGAATCTTCCAGAGGGAATACGGAAATGCTTTTTAAAGAAGAGTGACACTTGTTGCAAACTTTTCCTTTTGATGACATCTCATAATCACACATTAAAAGATACATTTTGTCCTCAAAGGGGTCAGTACAGGATCAATACTGCACAAATGATCGCGACCAGTTTTATGATTGGTTTCGCGTTTCCGATAGTAAAGGTTTGGACTACTCCATTCAGGAAAGGGAAAAAAGACCACTGGAATACGTTAGAGTGCTTTTCATCATCCCCCATTTAATTCTGTTGAAGTTCCTTTTTTAGCTGAAAAATGGAAATTGCCTTTCTCACTGTTTTTGTCAAAATAGGTCATTTATTTCATCACCGCTTTCCAAATTGTTGTACATTTTCCAAAGCTAGGAAAAAATTATTTCAAAGAGATGTTTGACATTCAGGATTATTCAGAGAAAAAAGAGGTAGAAATGCAACATCGTGTATGTCTTCTAAAAGAGATTATGCAGGTAGTTAAGGACCAGAAAACTAAAGCACTACCAGGTTTTTATTCTTTTTCATCTTGAGAGAGTTTACCGTGACATTGGAAATTATTCTTGCTGTTGATGCTAATACCTTTCCCAAAAATGTATAAGCATCTTTAAAACTTGATACTTCTATATTAGCCAGATGAAAATTCAAATCTGTACCTCATTATCTTTAAGCATAAATATATTTTCAATGGCATAACACCTCAACTGAGAACATATACCTTATGAAAAATGAAAGGCTAACCCACATTCACTCAATTAGCTTTAAGCTATGACAAGATTAAATATTGTTTTCCCTAAATTGATTTTATGTATTCCTGCTGTTTTTACTGAATCCTTCACTTTGTACTTTGGTTAGGTTGCCCTTTGCTCAAAAGAAGTCCATTGCTGGAATATTAGAAAATGGGGCGGGGGGGGCGGGGAGGGATTGCACCATTGTTCCATGGTAATAGATATTGTTTTAGAATGTTTGTCCTTGAGTTTAAAATAAAAGATATGTTAATAAGTGTCCTATTCAAGACTTTATTCTCCTACACTAAGAAGCTTGTTTTCATTTGATGAAAACTATTAATGCTAAAACAAAAATTGTTTTGAATTCATTTATCAGGGATGTGCACCTACCTCTTTGGTTAAAATCAGTGATCCATTAAGGCTTTCTAGCTTTTTTCCAAGCTGTGAGCATACTGAGTATTTAAGTATGAATAAGAGTGAAGGTAGGGGGTAGGTTTAACTAAATAAAAGATTGCTTGATATCTTGGTGTTCTTTGAAGAGTTTTATAGGCTTAGAGTTCACAGTTTGAATGAAGGACATTTTTTTAAACTTTTATATAGAGAAATTTGTTAACCTGCATTTCAATTATTGAATAATTAATTAATTACACTAATTACCTTGGTGAAAAAATTTACACGGTGAGCAACCTAAGCTTAAGTCATAAATTGAAGTGATAGACTTGATATTGAAATAATTAAAATTGACTGGGATATCAGTGATTTTTATTTTTTAACTTAGAATGTTTACATGAAAAATATTACAGTATTTGTTGTGGAGTATTAGTTTGATATCTATCAGTGTACTTAAATGTTAAACTATCAAAATATTTTATGCAGAAAAAAACCCCAGATATTTACATGTTGCAATGTCTTTTGCTTTGGGAATTTATAAACATTGGCACTAAAAAAAATAACAAAGTGTTTACTTTAAATAACCTTAAATAATTTTTTATGAAGAAAACTGATTCTTGCTTGCCAAGAAATTAAAATTAAGGAACAGAGAGAGTAAATGGCAAAAAAAAAAAAAAAATGCAATTTTGCCTTTGGAAATTTTGCCTTTTCAAAAAGTTTTTAACATGATCGATATCTACCAAAAATTCTATAAACTGAAGGAAGAAAAAATGGGTCACTGTGTATGGAATGCTACTACCTATTTTTTAAAACAATTCTTCTTTATTTACCTGAGAATACTTAAAGATGTCTTCAAATGCACAAAAACAAATACGATGAATTGAAGCTTGCAGACTTCTATGAAATACTTTTACAAATGAAAATAAATGGAAGGCAAACAGAGCACACTTGTTCCAATATTGACACAAACCGATGAGAAACAGAAAATTTACTCTCATTCTGCTCAGAAAATTTTCGCCTCTAGTAAAACTCCCTGCCACAGGATTATTCCTTAAGGATAACCCAGATGCCAGGCTATTCACCGGTTTACTTCTTGATACTAACTTCGAATTTTAAAAGAATTATACCTTTGAAATAGCTTTCAGTCTTTATGAACTACAAATGCTGTGTTTTCTGTGTACACAATCCGGAATATAGAAATCAGTCCAATAGAATGGATCTGGGTTATACTTGAATCGCTTTGCTAGATTTTGTTATTTATTACAGACTACAGAGATAATAGTAGTATTTCATGACACTTTTCTATGATGGAATGCATTTTAAAATCATCACTACCTTAAAATCATAAATTATGAACTCAAACTCAAACTCATAAATCATTACTTCCTTTGCAATACCTGCTATTGCCTTTTAAAATGACTGCTACAAAATATTAAATATATTGAAGCAAAAACATTTTCTAAACTTGTCTAAGTTACTGCCCCATTCTTACTGCCCTTGGAGTATATATTGCAGGGGAATTTTATTATATGGAATTACAATTTAGAAGGAACCTTTTTCATAAATTATAATAGAATGAAAAAACTATTCTCACCAGAAAAGTCTCTAATTTTGACAGTCCATGTAAAAATTGTGAAACTACACTGAGCTTAGTTTAATTTTTCTTTTATTATAGTCCACAATCAAATGGAAAAGTAATCTGATATATCTAAAATTAATCTTCCCTAAATCTCAAAATACTGGCAATATTGACAGTGAAAAATAAACTTCTACTGTAGTAAAATAAATAAGCAATGCTGTTGTTAAACTCCAATTATCATATTTTAATGCTATTAAAGTAAATCTTAAATGTCTAATCAATTGCTTTGATTAAAAATTTCCAAAATAGTTCTCTAAATGGTTCACAAGACCTTAGGCTTCAAAAAATATTCAGGACGGTGTTCTGAGTCCTATTTCATTTAGATGTGCAACTGAAGGAAAAGGCATTTGTTACAAATACATTTAAGTAAATATTAGTGTGATAATTTTACTTAGCATTGGATTTCATTGATGAAAAGTTACTTGGCAAATAGCATTGATAGAGGAAGAAACAAAAGAATTTCTATTTCTTCTTGAAATTTAAATTGCAGATATAAAGGAGCCAGTGTTCATATTGAAGGATTACAATACCCATTTTGATTTGAAATTGAGAAGCTTAAAGAAATAATATTTTTTCATAAAATTATTTGTTATTAAACTGAGAAAAATGCTTACTTATGCCGTGTGTTCAAATGCAAACTGAGATAAAATCTTTCATATTTTAAAAGACTTAAGGCATAGATAGCATATTATAATTTAAGGAAAAATATACATACACATTTTTAGTCCTGTTAATTTTGAATTATTTGGATGCAAATTATATTGTCATGCAAAAACGTCAATGTTTAAAGGGATTTAATGCAACATTTAAATAAGAGTGTACTGTACTAAAATTTCAAACTATTTTTCCTTTTTCCTTTGTAGTCTGTGCAACATTGCCATTTATTTATAAACCTTTTGAGATTTTCACAAACTGTAAGCAGCACCAGTTATAGCACCAGTTATTTAGTAGTGACCTATACTTCATTGGTGGTAACTATCAAAAATATAATCTTTTTTACTATAATTTGCGTTGGTTTTATTTTAATGTTTGTCCTATGTGAGCATCTATCACTGCAGACCAAAATTATTTGATGGCCCTTTGTCCCACAGTCTATATTCCAAGAATTATCAGAGATGAGAACTATGCCACATGTATATTTTTAGATTGCTCAAATGGTAACCTAATACATTCTAACCGTAAGTTCCCTCGTTTATATGTGCATATTTCAGTTAAATAAAATTTCAAAAAAGAAAATCAATTTTCTAAATGTAACTGTTTCTCACAATGGAAGATCTTTATTATAAACTGGGCTGAGCTACTTAATCAGGAACAGATTATATAGTAATGAATGAGAAAATTCTGGGATGAAAAATAGAATAGAATCTTGCAGAAATTAAGAAACAAAGGCAATTAAATGTAGAGGGAACTTTCTGATAAGGGGTATAAGTTCCTTGGGTTATAATATCATTTTTTTAAAAATGATTAACACGTTTTTTTAAATGCTCAGTAATTTTATATGTATGTTTGAGTATGCATGTTATGTGTGTGGGCATATGGGTGTGTGTGTATATATATATGGGCATATGTGTATATGTGTATATATGTGTATATATATACACACATATAAATATGTACACATATATAAATATATACACACATATAAATATATATATATAACACACGGCATATACACATACATATATTTATATACACATATATATTTACAAAGTGTGTTATATATTTAACAGTATATATTTTTGCAATAGAAACAGTTAAAATCTTTAGCTTTTGAAGTGTGAAAATATTTTCCATTTGACAAAAGTAAGGCTGAAATAAATCTTTTTAGACATTTTATCAAGCTGGCCTTAAGTGACCTCATTGTCATTGTACCTTCCTTTGGAGCCTATGATGAATAGATAGATTTACAAAGTAAAAATCTGAATTGAAAACACATCATTACTTGAGCTAAAGACTTTCATATTAATTTAGTTTACTGATTTAGAGCCTGTTAAACAAGGAGACAAGTTGGCTGTTTTCAAAGTACTGAATTGAGAATTATCATTATTTTGATGAAGCCAGCCTGCTATGATAGGGCAATGTAATCAGAATGTTGAATTAAGTCAAGCTCTAGTCTGAAAGGAATAAACTATTCATCAGTAAATGTTCTTAATGGGAATCCTGAAAATATTTCATTATTTCTAATTTAATTAAGAGGCCTTCAACAGTTAACTATAGGCTCGCATTCATATCAAGAATATATTATTAGGAAAACCATCAGAAATGGTGCACAGGGTATGGGTTTCAACTTGCATTTTTTTCATATGAAAAATAGCCTTATTAACTTGACAAACACTCATTTTGTACACAGTTCTGAAACTTTACGATGTCATTGGCTATATGTTACCAATAGAAACCTGCTTAAATCAACACGTTAATTAAACAGTAATTTATAAATATTTATGCCTGGTTTATGCTAATATGAAGTTCAATTATATTGGCCTTATCTATGTAAATAATGGATGTGTGGACCTGTCAATAAGTGGACTTCGGGAGTAATGTATAACGTTCAGAGACTGTTTATAGGCAAGCATTGTTTTGCGTTATTTTCACCTATGTGCAGGATCACTGAGTGGGAACGTTACAGAACTACATTCCTGGTGGTTTTTTCAGTATTAGAGAAAATGCAAATAAACACCTAGCATGATGCCAGGCACATTGGAACAGGACAGAAATGGCAGAAGCTGTTAGCGGTACTATTAGAAGGTTCCTCTCCCTAATAGCATCACTGCATCCTTACAGCCCAAAGAAAGTCCACTGGCTCACACACATCTTCCAAGTAACTCCTCCAGCCAACCGTACAATGTACCAGTATAATGACACATTACCATTTAAGGTTATACGTAGCATTAGGAGGACATTGGGGCAGGGTGAATGTATTTCAGATGAAATCTATAAAACGGGCTTGGGAGATGTTTCTGTAGCAGAAGGTACCCACGGTGATGAGCCAAAGCCTGGGTCTTCAGGCTTTGTGCGCAGCTATTGATTCACGTGTTGGCCACAAGAAAGAATCGCACAAATGGAATACACAACTTCACAAAGTCATACTTGAAACTTCTCCCTATTTATTTTCCTGTTTGGCTGGACGTCAACTCGATTTGCTCCTTTTTGCTCTAATAAAATGGTAAGGCGACGCTGGTAGACCTGCAGGCAAAGGGTCCTGGGCCACACAATCCATTTGGTGCCCTTTCTGATAAAATTGCTCTGAGTGACAGTGCAGGGTGAAGGGATGAAGCATGTGTATGATCTGATGAGCGCGGCTCAACTGGGGGTAGCTCCTCCAGGCAGCTAAATTAAAAACCTCCCTGCAATTTTGATCTTAATCACCCCCTCCGAGGCTGTAATTGGTGATGGTCACTTAACTCTTTCACTCCTTCTAGATTCAAACGTGCAGCGTCCCTTTTCCACCACACATTTATTAGATCCCTCCAGGAGGACACAGACGGCGTCCGTCCAAGAGGGCTCACACAGCAGTGCATCCGTGACCTCCCCAACCCAGCACGAAGAAAGAGCCTAATGCACTTTTTTTCCTTCTTGTTTTTTTTGTAACAAGGAGGAAGCGACATCTCTAAAATTAAAGTGCCAAAGGTTTGGGCTTTTTCAAACGCTGATTATAGAAGCCCGTATTTGGGGCACCTGGGTGGCTCAGTCATTGAGTGGCTGACTCTTGATTTTGGCTCAGGTCCTGATCCCCAGGGTTGTGGGATCAAGCCCCCCATTGGGTTCCATACTGAGAATGGAGCCTGCTTGGGATTCTCCCTCTCTCTCTATCTCCCTCTGTCCCTCTCCCCTGCTCACTCTCTCTCTCTAAAAATAATAAAAATAAATACAAAGTAAAAAAAATAATAAAGCCCACATTTATACAATAACAAAAGATTATATTGTAGACATCACCTATAGTCTGTGGAATTAAGGAAGTCCTTTAAAAATTGAAGAGCACTCTAAAAAAAAAAAACAACTCTATTTAGAAATGAAGATCAAGCTGGAGAAAATCTCATCCTCAAAAAACTTCCACATGTGGGAACATCTGATGGCGCTCTGAAAATCCTCAGCCTAACTGAAGCACGTCTATCTGACCTTGTTTCTTTTTTTGTGTGTTTCTTTTATAGCAGGGAGGTATAAATGATTAGGAATTAGAGGCAAACGAGGGTGATTATAGAAGGTCTCCAAATCCCCATACAGTCTGAGAGATGATGGTGGGGGGTGGGAGAGAGGATTTCATTCGGTTTAAGAAACACTTACTGAGTCGTAGCAAGCCACGGAGATACACAGGAGAAGGAGGCTCAGCTTATGCTCCTAAGGAGGTCACTGTCCTTGGGAAAGACAGAGGGCACTGATGGGGACCCATCACGCACACACTGACAAAAGCATGCGATAACAGAAATACACACACACACACAGCAAACACAGGAGGGATGCGGAAAGAGCCGAAGAGAAGCCCGAGAGTTGCAGAGAAGTCCGTATTTCACCCAGCAAAGACATCTCTGAAATAAAACATGGCCTTTCTCATGGAGCCGTGCTTTAATTGATACAGCGGAGACTAATAAAGTCATCCCTGTGACCTCAAGGCCGACCCTAGCAGGACTGGAGCCAGACAGTGGAGAGCTGTGTGGTGTGGGTGTGGTAGTGGGAAGTCAAGTGGTTTCCTCTTGCTTGAATCCTGATTACCAGTGTGAGGACGCACCCAGGTTCAAGGGGAGAAGAGAGACAAGTGCATTGAGAACAGAGCCTGTTTCTATGCTCCGGAAGAACCCTTCTCTCGGCGGGAGCAGGCTCACATACTGTTGAACAAGCGTGCTGTGAATGCCGAACCCCAGCTGACTGCTTCTGGGAGAGAGGGATGAGAAAGTCGCTTTCCAATTCATTTTGAATACAGTCCCTCTGTCACAGCCAAGTGACAAAGTCACACCCCAACTGGATGGGAAGTTAGAACCCAGGAGCAGTCTTGTGCTGAGAGACCCGGCGGGCAGGGTGCCCCCCCACCCCCAGGGCTGGACCGATTGACGATCATGATCTGTAGTGATAACTACCTTTGTGGACAAAAGTGTGACTCTGAAAGTGCCCACTGGGTCTACTGTGTGAATTCAAAACGTGGACACACTGACTCTTCCTTCTCTGCTCAGACCAAGAACCGAAGGAGCCTGAGATATTTACACATTCACACCACGACCCGGGAAATGGGGATGTTAGTCCCTTCATCTGTTGAATATTAAAGCTGACTTGTCCCACTGTTGATTTCGGCTCAGGTCCTGATCTTGCTGTTCGTGAGTTCGAGCCCCGGGTCAGGCGCTGCACTGGCGGCGTGTATAGCCTGCTTGGGATTCTCTCTCTTTTTCTGCTCCTCTCCGACTCACTTTCTCTCTTTCCCAAAATAAATAAACTTCAAAAAATAAATAAATAACTCAAACTGGCCCGAACCAGGGGGAACCCTTCTCTCATTTCCTCTGGAGAGGAGCAGCGGCCTGACAAGTGGCTTGCCCAGGTTCGCAGCTCCCAACTCAGCTCCCAACTGGGAAATGTGAGAGCAGAACACAAGTGGCTGGGATCCTTGTTCAGTGCTCTTTCCACCGCACAGGAAAGGTCCTGTTGCTATTCTGGTTGTCGCTAATAACCATTTCATTTAGCCCACGCAGAGCCAGGCACCCTTAAGAGATCTGAAGGTGAACCTGTTGTCATTCCAGCCCTCAAAGAGCTCATAGCTTGGTGGGGTGACACAGACATTGCTAGAAATTGCGGTGGAGCATCTAGCAGCGCATGGCACTGGCTGGGGCCCGAACAGGTGAAGGATAAGGGAGCTCTCAACCATGGTTTCTCACTTTCTGGTTTCTACTTCTTCCTCCACCAGATATTGTGCCTGAAGATCTTCCGCCGTTCCACGGAGGACCTAGGAACTCCTGGGTGAAGCAGACAATAGATGAACGTGCATTTAACATCTTGCCAGAGACACTGAGAAGGAGGCGCCGACGCAAGCTGTCCTTCCATAGGTGAAGACACCCAAGCCCGGAAGCCATCTTAGATTGCTGCTTCAGCAAATGGAAAAATACCCATTGTGGCTTCACCCCGTGCCCTTCAATCAGGGAACAAGCTGCGAAGACATCAGAGAGCAGAGGGCACACGTTGGGTGTACACAGGGCACTGGCTTCCCACTTTCTTCTCCTCCCCCTGGCTTTCTTCTTCCACAGAAGTGTGGGGACTGCAGGACATCCGCTGCTTGCCACACAGAGCACATCCCGCGGAGCAAGAGCCCAGAGCAAAACAGCGCTTTGCTCTCCATCCCACCGTGTAGCACACACTTGAGATTATTGTTGCCAAGTATTTCCTTCAGGAATTTTCAACGTCCTCCCGCTGAGCAGCAAATCATACACCATCCAGAGTTCTGATGTGAGCAGCGTGAGTTTCCTGAGGCTTCACAGGAGACATATGCAAGTGGTGTTTCTTCCTTCTTGAAGCGCCAGCCCCAAGGCATGGATCTTTTCTTCCTCAGAAGGGCGTGTGCTTCCTTTCCAAAAAGTTTGCCTGATGGCAATGATCTTGCCAGGCGCGGAGGCAAGTCGGTAAGTAGGCTACAAGGCTTGCTGGTGAGGAAGGTGCAAGGGGGCTTTATCATGGACAACTGTCCAAATGGGGCACTTCCCTTCCAGGTTGGTAACGGGCTCTGTGGACCCAAATGTCCTCCCCTGGCGTGGGTGATGGGGTAAGGGGGCCCTAGCTCTGTGGTAGAAGGTTCTCTGACCCACAGTGAGATGCCCTGGAAGTGAAGTGTGACGAGATGGGGCTGCAGGAAATTTAACCGAAGGGAACACCTGAGGCCGACACTGCCGTCTGTAGCTGCTCCCCAGGGTCCTCTGGGGTTTAGTACAAGCTCATTTGGTGGCCAGGAATGGGACCCAGTGAGTGCTGTTGCCACAGGATTTTTCTAGAAGAATGGAGGAGCTCTTACAGGAGTCCCCACATGACTATAGAACCTCTAGATATTAACCCAGGAGGACAGAGACTATTGCACTTTTGTTCAGTGTTGCCTTCTCAGAAAGAAGCACAGCCAATGAGCCAGTCCATCAATGGATGGACCCATTCCCTCCCCTTTTGTAGCCAAGAGACATCCAGTCCAAGATCAGGACGTCCTCTGACTCTCATCTCCAGCTACTGCCCTGCCATCATCTGAATTACGGAAAAGCAGCCAGTAGATGGAAAACAAGACAGTAATTGGGGACAGTTACATGACACTGTTTTAAGCATCTCTATTTATTTATTTAACTTCACTTCAGCACTGAAAGGTAGATACTGTTATTATTTCCAGAAGAGGGAACTAAAGCGAAGAGAAGATAATAGTTTAGTGGCCAAAAACACACAGCTAATAGGTAACAGATCCAGGATTATGAACCCAGTGGTCTGCTACAACACACCAATACTTTCTTTTCTCAAAACCAGTGGGTTTTTCTGTATGCAGGAAACCTGGACCTCCTAGTGAAACCTTCTACTTCAGAATTGATGATGATGGTGTTTTCCCCAAATTGAAGGACAATGGGTAAAAATGGGACATTCAAACTTTTTCTTTACACATACCTTGAATTCCGTAGGCAATGATCTATCCATGGTTGGGGTTGCCTGGCCCACCGACTCTCCTCTCTCCCTCTCCCCTCTCATTCTCTTCTCATTGCTGGGCTCACTAACTAAGGAAAGTGAATAAACACAGCAATGGACTTCAGGGTAAAGACAGTAGACTTACTGCATGCATCTTTTTTATTAATGGACAATAAAAGGATTTTTTTCTAAGAGAACAAACTTCAAGAGACAGGAAGAACTAAATATGTTACTGTAGCATCAAAATTTTCAAGGCTGTAAGTCAGATAGAAAAATAGCTTACACAGAAAAACAGAATCCTAACCCAGCATGGGAAAAGCACACAACCTACCAGATTCATACCAGCCATTCTCAAAACGTTCAAAACTTAGTGCTATCACATGATTCGGAACATGGGCATGAAAAATAGGTGCTGATGCAAGGATTAAATTAAAGCATGTTGGTTTTTTAATGTTTATTTCTTTATTTTGAGACAGAGTGGGAGAGGTGTGGAAAGAGAGAATCCCAAGCAGGCTTATGCTCAATGCAAAGCTCAACAAGGGGCTCAATCTCACAACTGGGAGATCACAACCTGAGCCAAAATCAAGAGTCAGACGCTCAACTGACCGAGCCATGCAAGTGCCCTGAAAGCATGTATTTTAGCTTCTCAGATCTCTCCCCATTTCTACACACTGGAGTGATATGCTCCTCCTCCACGCTAGCAAAAGATGAGCATTCCAATCTTTGAACAGACCAAGAAAAAAAGAGTCTTTGAACTGGGGAAATGCCAGACACATTTTAGGGCAATTATCATGTGCAATCCAGGGGAATTCCAGCATCGGCTGCTACGGGACCCACAGCCCTCCATCTGCTACAGTTCCAGAATGTTGGCAGCTTGACCTTCAAGGAATAGGCTAAAAGACCTTTCAAACAAGATACTGCCTTCTTCCCAAAGGGAAGACTGAAAGATGCCAAGCCAGGAGATTCTCCAACTATGGGGAATGTTTCACTTCCACCACACTAAAGCTAAGCTCCCAGATGGTAAGTTCTAATGGACTTTTAGAGTGTCTTATTCTTTTTTTTTTAAGTTTTTATTTAAATTCTAGTTAGTTAACATCCTATATAATATCAGTTTTAGGTCTACAATTTAGTGATTCAGCACTTCCATACATCACCAGGAGTTCATCATGACAAGTGCACTCCCTCATCTCCATCCCCTATCTCACCCAACCTCCCCTCTGGGATCCATCAATTTGTTCTCTATAATTTAGGGTCTGTTTCTTGGTTTCTTCCCTCTTCTTTTCCAAAGTGGTGTAGCCACTCTGGAAACCAGTATGGAGTTTCCTCAAAAAGTTAAAAATAGAATTCCTTTTTCTTAAACACAAGAAGGCAAACAGAAATTATGGCACCCGGAAAGGCTGTAACATGAAAGATGGGGACAAGAACACAGGAAGAAAAAAAGCATCTGGAAGGATGGAGATGTTAAAATAGACTATCATTCATGTCCCCTCAAAAATAGGAGAAAGTAATGCAACTGGGAGCAAATTAGAAAAAAACATAATTAGGAGCAAAATACAATAAAATAATATTCTGTAAGACATTATTTGTAAGGAAGCTTTATAAAAACTAACAAACTATTAGAAACTAAAAGCATAGTAGCAGGAGTAAAAACATCAATAAAAGGGTTAGAAGTTATAACTGAGGACATTTAAAAGACTAAATCACAGAGACAAAAAGGAAATAAAGAAACTATGTGAATGTCTCACACATTCACAGTATGTGAACAAGACCTACCCAGGACCTTCTGTATCTAAGTAACAGAAGTTCCAGACTGAACAAACAGAAGAATTAGAAGGAGGAAGTCATCAATGAAGTACTTCAAGAGATTTCCCCAGAGCTAAAGGATATAGATTTCCAGATGGAAAGATGCCCATCAAATGTCAGACATAATGGATGAAAATAGATCCAAACAAGCACACTGTCATGAAAGTTCAGAATTCTGGTGAAGAAAATAGGAACCTACCATCTGGATGTGGAAGACAGTGGGTCACATAGGAAGAATGAGGTATTAAAAGAACTTTCAACTTTTTAAATGTTTATTTAGAGAGAGAGCATGTGCAAGCAGGGGAGTAGCAGAAAGAGAGGGAGACAGAATCCCTAGCAGGCTCCTCACTGTCAGTGCAGAGCCCAATGTGGAACTTGATCCCATGAAACATGATATCATGATCTGAGCTGAAATCAAGAGTTGGATTCTTGGGGGGTGCCTGGGTGGCTTAGTCGGTTGAGCGTCCGACTTTCGCTTAGGTCATCATCTCGCGGTTCGTGGGTTCAAGCCCCACGTCGGACTCTGTGCTGACTGCCAGCCCAGAGCCTGGGCCTGTTTCAGTCTGTGACTCCCTCTCTCTCTGACCCTCCCCTGCTCACGCTGTCTCTCTCTCTCTCCTAGAAATAAAATTTAAAAAAAAAAGAGTTGGATTCTTAGGGCACTTGAGTGGTGCCTTAAGTGTCTGATTCTTAATTTCAGCTCAGGTCATGATCTCACAGTTTGTGGGATCAAGCCCCACATTGGGCTCTGTGCTGACAGCATGAAGCTTGATTGGGATTCTCTCTTTCCCTCTCTCTGCCTCTTCTTCTTCTCTCTCTCTCTCTCTCTCTCTCTTTCTCTCTCTCTCAGTTGCCTAACTGACTGAGCCACCCAGGTGCCCCAAGCATTCCTTATCACTGACATCTTCTTATGCCCCATCCACTATCTAGTCACCCATTCCCAAGAAAGTGGGTAATTATGACATTGATAGGACACTAGTGAAACTCAGTTATCATTTAAAAAACAACAAAACAAACAGACCTGGTTTAGAGTAGTTCCCACCTCACTTGCTATAACCACACCTTATTCCGCCCCCACCACAGAAAAATATCAAAAAATAAGGAAACAAGGGAGTCTTTATCATAGTAAGACCAAGATATTACTAACCAATTACTAAGAACACACCTCCACATACACCCCAACAATGTGATTGAGAACCTTTCCCATGATATCTGCATAAATAAATACTGACAGCATCCCTTCTATGTGTCCACCATTTTAATGTTTGAAGAAAGTTTCTCAGCCCCACCTCCAGAGTTATCTTTGCAGAGGAGGTACTTTTTTAGTAAGTAAAATTAATTTCCATTAAGAATTGTATTTTTATTTTCTCTAATATTTACAATTTTCTTTATTCCCCTAACACTCTCCCCCATTAATGGCTCCACCTAAGCTTAAAATAAAGACTCTACATCCCTTCTAATAGTTCAGCAGCTATTGGCCTCTCTCTCATGTTCTACTACATCAGTTGACCTTTTTATTTTATATGTAAGCTCACATTCTCATATTTTCTTTATAGAATCTGGTCTTGTAAGATTCAATCTAACATCCCAAATTGTTGTGATTAGCTTTTGTCTTGACTTCCTGAGCTTTAGATCATGTTCACATGATTAATAAGGTCCATGTATATCTTCAGTGATGAAATTGACATTTGAGTCAAGGGCAGAGCCAGTTGGCCAGCCACTAAAGGCTTCTCTTTGGGTGGATCTAGATCTATGAATCAACTCTTTTGTCTTAAGAACATATGTCACCCCACTTGTAGCCAAGCAAGAACACCATTCAAAAGTTGATATGGCAGAGGGGCAGGTCTCCTAGTTAGTCTCCAAGCCAAAGACTTATCCAACTATGTCCCTCTCTTCCTTGAACACCTCATGTGTGGGTGGTCCCTTTTCCTGCTGTATTCTTCTAGGTCGCTGCATTCTTTTACTAATCTTTTGGCTCTCTTCCCTCTTATTCTCTTGTCAGACGATGATGAAGCATTCTTTCTACTGATATGGAGCTGCTTTAGATTTCTATCCTAACAGCTCATCTCTCATGACAGAACACTTAAGTGCCCCATCTTTGAGATAACTTCCCTCTCTCATCTGTGTGTCTGTCATGGGGAGGCAGCAGAGCATAGTGGTCAAGAATACCAACTCCCAGGGGCTCCTGGTTGGCCTCATCGTTAGAGCATGAGACTTTCGATCTCAGGGTTGTAAGTTCAAACCGGATGTTGGGTGTAAAGATTACTTTTAAAATATAAAAGAATTCAGACTCCTGAACCAGACAACCTGAATTCAAATTCTGGCTACACCCTTCCCTCCCCTTGTAACCACTTACTGCCTTTGTATCTCCTTTGTGCCTCAGGAATGTTGCTCAACACTTATGACTATCTCCCAATGCATTGCCACCACCTCTGGGCATTTTCGAGGCCCCAAATCATTTTTAAATGAATAGGGTAATGTACTTTAGCTCCCTTCATCCTCTGCCCTGTGATTTCAGTAGTTATTTTCTCAGGCCTCTTAAAGTAAATGCACAATCTATATGAAATTCAGACACTTACTAAGCAAATGCATCTTTATGACAAGTGTCCATATCCTTCTTGCCAACCAGATTCTGCTCCTAAATTCCTCTTCTACAGAAACGGGGAGCCACCACTGGTCAGCGGAAAGTGCTCTGACATCAGACAGAACCTGGGTTTGAATCAAGTCTCTGCATTCAGATCTGCACATCTTGGGGCCAAACGGCTTTTTGCGCATGACGTGGAGTTCACATGCAATTTCAAGAGAAATAGCAAGGTACGTTTTGTTTTCCCAAACAAGCAAAGAACTGGAAAGCTTCAATTGGCCATATGAAAATCATAAGATATTTCTGCACTAACTGGCAGGGCAAATTAATTCTTGGAGGTTATTAGATTAGGGCCCAGAAAGAAGCTCCAACACTTAAGAAGATAGAGATGATGATTCAGAGTTTCAAAAATGGGACTAGGAAGGAAATGTCCTTGTGGGAGAGCTGAGCCTATGAGGGCTCCAATAGCAGTCTATATCAAATAAAACAAGTTCTTTATCCCTGCGATGCCCAACAGCTGTTTGCCATTTCCCCTAAAAGCAGCGGGAAATTGGCGTAAACGGCAAGGATTTGAGTTAGACATAAGGAAAATATTCCTGACAGTAGGGGTTGTTAAACAATGGAACAAGTTAGCAATAACAATTGTAGAATGGGTTTCCCAGGGCTCTTTGGACATCGTACCCCGTTTGTCTGGGAGGTTTTGATATAACCTTGCCTATTAGAGACCTCCTAGGCTCCCTTCCAGGTCCCTGGTTCTTAATTAGTTCAGCATGCTTTTGCATTAATAGCATTATAATCCTGGTCACAACTGATTAAAGGACAAAAATCAATTTCCCACTCAAATCCCCCAAACAAGAAGGTGTTTTTCTCCCCCATGCCCCAGAAATGGGATGGTCCATGCATTTTCATTCATATGTTTTTAATTTCTTTGGGGAAGTTTTAAAATGGAGATTTCCATAAACCGAAGTTTAGCCTAAGAATACATTGAATTATAAACTGGTGGAAAAGCTGAATAGATATGTATAATGGAAACATTAACAGAGCTTTCGCAGTAATGGTAATAGCATGTCCCTACAATGCAAGGAAATCATGTTAAAGTAACTGCTATTGTAGATAAGGGGGTGCCGCTCTTAATAATGGATTTTTCATGCATTGCTTCTATGCTTTTCACATTTTTTCCATCATGAATAGTGACCTTGGAATAATGCTAAGAACTATATTTTGTATTTAACCTAAATACCAAATTTAAAGACTTAAATAGATAATACAAAGGGCTTGATTCCATGCTGCTGAAGACTGTGGAAGGTTGTAAAATGCTTCCACAAACTCATATGTAATGGAGGTAAATCTTTTTTTATTGAAAATATGCGATACATAACTACTTCCTTCTAACAAAGCTCGGAACAGTTCACAGAAAGGGAAAAACTGTAAGTATATTGACAGGTAGATACAATGCAGGTGCAAAGAGAGGTGGGAAGAGCTTCAGCTTCCTCCCTATAATCCCGATAACACCCCCTCAAGCCACCCTAAAGATGTCTAAAGCAAAAACAGTGCATGTGCAATCACAGCCTCCAGTAACTTCCCCCTAATCCTCCTTTCAGCCAGACTGCTGTCCTAAGGCTCCACCTAAATTCTAGAACTCCAGCGTGTACGAAGGCAAACAAACACAATTAATTGGATATATAATTATCCTGGTCCTAGGAAAACTCAAAAGGGCAGGGGCGCCTGGGTGGCTTAGTCGGTTAAGCATCTGACTTTCGCTTAGGTCATGATCTCGCGGTTCGTGGTTCGAGCCCCGCATCGGGCTCTGTGCTGACTGCCAGCTCAGAGCCTGGAGCCTGTTTCAGCCTGTGACTCCCTCTGTCTCTGACCCTCCCCTGCTCACGCTGTGTCTCTCTCTCTCCTAGAAATAAATAAAAAATATTTTAAAAAAACGTTTAAAAAAATAAAAAATAAAACTCAAAAGGGCAGATTTAAAGTCTGTTGACCCATACCACCTGCATTAAAATGTGACAGTTCTTTTCCCAGTATTTCATCCATCCTTACGGCCAGCATACTTGTCACCCTCCATTTCTTTGATCTGTCCCTGCCTGCCCTGATCTTGCTCATCCCACTGCCTGTCCTAGTCTCCTCATCCCAGAATCAGGAGGCCAACCAGCAGACCTGATCAATTTGCCAGTCCCCTTGTCTGGGAGGAAAGGGGTAGAAGAGTAACTAGTAAAGTCTGAGTAAGGCTGCCTAGTGTTAAATGCTGCCTGTGTCATCTTCCTCTGTGAGTGCTTGGACAGCACATGTGACCTCTTTGCTTCCTTCTTTCCATCTATAAGATGGAGGTGATAATACCACCTATATCTTAGGGTTATTGGAGAATTATTGGGTGAATCCACATCAAACAGACAGTGACTGGCACAAGTGAACACATAATAAATGTGAGCTTTTATCTGGCATTCAAGAGATAAGACCTTGGTTCCTCCAATAGTCATCTACCTCTTGCCTCAAAAACCGTACTTGGAAAATTCTCATCTGCTCTGGGGTCCAGGGTTAACCAGCCTCCTGTCTGCCTGTTTCCCTTCACTCTCTCCAGCTGAGAAGGAAAGGCTGTATCTCATCTTGGTACAACTCTTCACATATTATTATTGATTTGGTTTCTTTTAAACAAAAACAAACACAAACAAGCAAAAAAGAAAAAAACTTTATCTGAAGAAATGGCCAGGGAAGTGTTTCACCTTCCTAATAAAATAATAGTACCTTCTCCTCTCTGTTGTCACAGGCTATCATGTGAAAAGAATAAGTTTTCAAACATTAAACTCTAAATGAAAAGAATTACTAAAGCTTAAAAACATTAAGTTTTATTCTTTTTATTAGAGTAAAATTAACATACAAGGTTACATTTGTTTCAGGTGTATAGCTTATTGATTGAACATTTCTATCATTACTCAATGCTCATCATGTTAAATGTCATCACCATTTGTCATCATGTTATTACAGTATTACTGAGTATATTCCCTATGCTGTACCTTTCATCTCCATGACTTACTTACTCCATAACTATAAGTTTGTCTCTCTTCATCTTCTTATCTATTCACCCGCCACCCACCTACCTCCCCTCTGGCAATCATCAGTTTATTCTCTGCGTTTGAGGATCTCTTCCTTCCTTCCTTCCTTCCTTCTTCCTTCCTTCCTTCCTCCCTTCCTTTTTTCATTCGTTTTATTTTTTAGTTTTTTCTAAGTTTAGTTATTTATTTTGTGAGAAAGAGCACAAACTGGGGAGGAGCAGAGAGAGGCAGAGTCCCAAGCAGGCTCTGTTCTATCAATGTGGAGCCTGACACAGGGCTCGATCCTGCAACCTCAAGATCATGACCCAAGCCAATACCAAGGGTCTGAGGCTAAGCTGACCGAGCCATCCAGGCAGCTCCATTTGTTTTGATTTTTAGATTTCACATGTAAGTGGAATCCTACAAGGGCTCCTGGGTGAGTCAATTGATTAAGGATTCGACTCTCAATTCCAGCTTAGGTCGTGAACTTAGAGTTGGTGAGATGGAGCCCTGCATCAGACCCTGTGCTGAAAGTGCAGAGCCTGCTTGGGATTCCCTCACTCCCTCTCCCTCTGCCCTTCCCCACCCCCTTTCTCTCTCTCAAAATAAACTTTAAAAAAAGAAAGAAAAGAAATCCTATGGTATTCTTTTTTCTCTGTTTGACATATTTCACTGAGGATAATACCCTCTAGGTCAATCCATGTTGTCACAAAGAGCAAGATCTCATTTTTTGTTATGACTGAGTAATATTCCGTGTGTGTGTGTGTGTGTGTGTGTGTGTGTGTGTGTGTGTCCATTCTTCAATCAATGGGTATTTGGTCTGCCTCCATATCCTTGCTATTGTAAATAATGTTGCAATAAATGTAAGGATGCATATAACTTTTTGAATTAGTGTTTTTGTTTTCTTTGGGTAAATACCCAGAAGTGAGATTGCTGGATAATATGGTAATTCTATTTTTAACTTTTTAAATAACTTCCATGCTGTTTTCCATACTGGCTGTACCAATCTACATCCCTACCAGAATTGCATGAGGGTTCCTTTTTCTCCACCACCTTTTTCTCCATCCTCACCAACACTCGTTATTTCTTTTTGATTCTAGCTTTTCTGACAGGTATAAGGTGACATATCATTGTGGTTTTGAGTTTCATTCATTTCCATGATGATGAGTGATGTTGAGCATCATTTCATGTGTCTGTTGTCCATCTGTATGTCTTCTTTAGAATAATATCTATTCAGGTCTTTTTAATCAGATTACTTAGGGTCGGGGTGTTGTATAAATCTTCTATAGATTTTGGATATTAACACCTTATTGGATATATCATTTGCAAATATCTTGTCCCATTCAGTACATTGCCTTTTCATTTTGTTAGTGATGTCCTTCACTGTGCATAAGATTTCATTTTCAAAGTTTGCCTTAGTCTCCTTCTCTCCTCTGGTTAGGTTGTAATACAAAGAGAACCAGGAGGCACCTGGCTGGCTCAGTCAGAAAAGCATGGCATTCTTGATCTCAAGGTTGTGAATTTGAGCTCCATGTTGGGTATAGAGACAACTCTAAAAAAAAAATCACAAAGAGAACAACACAAGCACGTGAATAAAGCACCATGTAAAAGGGACCCACCACCATCTTAGAAAGATCCAGTTTCCAGGATGGCTGGACAAAGCCTCATTCCTTCCAGGCCCACCTGACTGTATACCACAAACGGATCAGACAGGGTATCCCATACATCTTATAAACTGAGGTTAGAGTCACCACCAAAGCTCTATTCCAAGTACCCATATATTTTAGGGAAAGATAGGGTGGGAATATAAGCTGGAGAGTAACACAGTGAGAAAGAGGAAAGAAAGGAAAAGAAAAGAGCATAAAGGAAACATATACTTAGCACATACTATGTGCTAGGCATTCTCTCTTTTAATCCCTACAACAATCCTGTGAGCTAATGATTTTTATTCTCATTTCCAGGTGAGAGACTGAGGCCCACAGAACTAGTAAGCTGTGAATCCTGGGATCTGGGAACCCAGGTCTGCCTTATTTCAAAGCTGGTACTCTTGACATTCCATAAGCTCATACCCAGCTTAGATGCATGTTCAGCCTTTCATATTTCTTAAAACTAATCAAATTAATCTTGCACATTATCAGAATCCAGTGTGCCAACTCTTCAGAGAAAGAAGGCAGCTAAGAAAAGTAAGGTTTTGATTAAGTTGGTTACTGAAAAGAACTTGTTACTTTTCTTCCCTGTGGAGTGAGTATTCGATAATGCATCTTCCAGAATCACACCCGCTCTCTTTCTGACCTACTTTACACTGGCTCTCATAGCTTGCTTATTTATGTAATATATTTTCAAATCTGCTTCAGGAAAGCATAAGGCTAAGTGCTCAGTGACGACACTTTGTACCAGTCTACCCTTCCCTTCCAAAAGACACTTCCTTCTGCAAAATTTCTGTGTTCTCACTCCACACAAAAGCCTGGAAATCCAGGAGACATAAATCAACTCCAGCCCCACCACTCAGTGTACAACCTCGGGCAAGTTCGCTGGTTTCCTCACTTTTTAAAACAGGTATAACTCACAAGATCTCATGAAGATGAAATGAAACACTATATACAAAGTCTCAGGTATATAACGTACCTCTGTTAATAACAGCTATAGATGGTGTTGGTCATAGTGAAGCCTATGACTCATTCTACAAAGATGGCACCTTTTCTGGGATCACAATGTTCATGCTATCTTCCTTCCCCAGAACTGAGGAAACCTCACTAACTTTTGGTTTTTTAGATATCTTTTTATCAGGCCCTATGCTGCTGGTACATAGTGTTCTCTTTGAAGATGGAGACTCGTTTTTAATACACAAAATTCACTGATGTCTCATAGGATGATAGCTGTTGATTGAGAAAATGGCTGTCGCCAGACCCCTTTCCCATACATTGGAAACCTTGCTCTCAGCTTATCAAGCCCCTTCTGTTCAGAAATTCTCTCTCCAAGCACAGGATAAGAAAATTTGTCTTTACTCACTAAATAGCAATCACATTCCTGCTTCTAGGCCTGCCTTCTGTTAAGAATTACAAGGTCACCTGGATTGGACTCTTGGCTATTCTGAAACTCCCCTGTTCAACTTTACAGAAAATGCCTTGGTTTACTCTCACAGATGGTTCATCATGTCCATTGTTCATGAATTTTTAACAGTTTAGTACTCTGAAAACAACTTTATTTCCCTTTATTTTAAGTTCCTGGCAGAGCATGTGGGAAAGAAAAGATCTCACTTGACCTTTTGTACTTACAACACAGACATCCAATAAACATCTACTAATTTGGTTCATGATGTTGAGATTTAAAGGAGATATTTGCATTCTCCATACATGCCCAACACTTTCCCAACTCTGAGTTTTCTCTCCCTAGAGGTATTTCTCTTCATGTCAAATTCTGCCAGGGCTTCTAGACGCCAGTAATGCTCAAACACCAGCTCCTCTATGAAACTTCTGGCATCTTGCCTCCAAGGCTGGCCAGGACTTTCTGTCCCTATCCACACCACCTTGGTGCAGCTTATCACCAAAACCCTGGCATATCGCCAAAACCTTGGCACGACACCCCACAATCTTCATGGTTATCCATGCTCCCACCCATACTCTCACGCCTAATTCCCTCCACTCTACTTGAATCCTTTTCTTGCACTCAAAGGTTTGACCCCTGGGTCTAGGTATTATTTTTCTTTGTCTTTCCAACACCCCAAGCTATATCAGATACTAAACCATGGAGTCTGGGAGGATGGTGACTGGCCAGCCTTACTTCTCCCCCTTGCATCCTCCAACTGTTTCTCTACAGCTCCACTTTCCTTGCTGCAGACAATATCGGCATTTTGCTTAGAACAAACAAACGGGGTATTCCAGAATCCCACACCCACATAGATTCACATGTAAACCAAACACAAGGTAAATGGAAAAGAGAAGGGCTTGTATTTCCTATTACATCTGCTATCTGATCATATTTCAATTCCAGACACGTTTTCCATTGTTATTTTCCTGGCTCAATTAGGTTACTGGAATTACAAGGTAAAGATTATGGATATGAAGCCCATTGCCCATGAGTTCATATAAGATTAGGATGCTAAACAGTGGGTCCCAAGGTCTTCTCTTACCCACAGGACTGAAATGATTAACACAGAGTACCATTAGCTATAGATATAGATATAAACCCAGCTAATTTATTTTCTTACTTGTTGCCTAATACATCATACAATTTGGGAACCACTTTAGTGGTTACTCAATCAACAAAGACCATCAAAACCTGGTATTACTTTTTACCTAATTGCCTCCCTCTTTTTCGGAGGCCTGTACTCCACAGCCTCGGAGTGTGCTCTGACTAGAAGGAAGAGGTCAAGGTGCGAAGTGACTACAGTGTTAATGTAGGTGTCACATAAATGCATTAGCTCGGTGGACCAAATAAGGGAAAATATTTTGATGAGAAAATGGCATTTAGAAGTGTTAGTGCATTTAAAACATTTTCCCACTGTGGTTACATTAGCAGACCTAAACAATCAAGGGCCAGGAGGCGTTGCTGCAGGGATTGTGAGCTTTAAAAGTTACCCTTGTTCTGACACCTATTAATAACCACCTTTGGAGAATTATAAAACACAGAGAAAAGAGAATTGTTCATCTCTGTGCCTGCAAATACTCCATAACTATGACTCATACAGACTGAAAAAAAATCTATACAGTATAATATATGTTTATTCTCAGCTGAATAAGAGGCTTTGGGCATTAAGAAATCTATCGTATGTGATTCTAGGTACCATTGGCACTTGGGACCTTTTCTGACATTTCCTATTTACAGAGCAGATCAGTTGCAAATGCACAATGTTCATCGGCAAAGAATTCAGAACATATGTGCTTGTTCTCACTTTGAATGAATTTTCACTCCCTAGGCTAAAGAAAACCTCAACATACAGGGAAAAGAGAACTTTTCTCATCTTAAACCTTTTGATTCAACTGCTTCCTACAGCAAGTTCTGGAAAGGCCTTCATTCGCATCAACTGCTTACATTTTTCACTGACGGAGATGATTTGGAGGGAGGGAAGGAACCTCAGGGTCTGTTGATGTTGAAGGCTGTACAGTAAAATGCCGGGGCCAGCTTGTTTGACAGAGTTAAATTGACAGGATCGTGCTACATGATGAGAAGAAGCTTTAACCAACCTTCCATTTCTACTGATTTACTAATTTGGGCACCTTGAAGTCTCCTGCCACTGATGTTAAACATAAACGTTACTGGAGAAATACCTGTCCCTGAGGCACAGAATTCCAAACATGGAAGACCACCAGAAGGAGTTAAAGATCCTGTGCTTTTTGCTACCTAAAGGTAGCCATACTGGAGCACCTTCATCTGAAGTGTCTGCCTTCCAGACACACAGCCGGAAGACAGAGCTCAGAGTCCCTGTGCAGCTGTTGTAAAGTTTACACCAAAAGAAAGATTCCCTCTGGCCAAACTAGTAGAGGCTGTGATAAGCTAGTTGGGGTGTTAAGTCTTTCACAAAGACTTAAAAGGGTTTATAGGGAAGAAAAAACCTCAGTGTAAGTTCAGATCTGAGGCCAGTGTCTACCCTCAGACAACAGGCTCAGCAGGCAAAGCGAAGCCATTTGGAGAACGATGCCCATGTCGGAGAGAACATCAGTTGGAAAACATGGATCCTGTGAGAGATGTATGTCTGGAGAACCAAGGCAACAGCGGAGTTACCTTGATTTTCAGAACTCGACAAAGAGTTCTTTCCTTATCACAGGTAAGCAAACTGAGGTACAGAATCATAAACTCATGAACGTTCGGGACTGGAAAGGATCTTGGAGGTTGTGTTCTCTAGGTGTTCAGATGCCCATTACCATGTCATAACAACTTCAGTAGGCACCATATTTAGCATCAGGGCAGCTATCGGAGCATTAACTCAACAGCCACTATGCTTGGCCCTCCTCAAGTATTATTCCACTGATCTTCCCATCAACTCTCTGACTTGGGTATTATTAACCCATTTTACGATGAAGAAACTGAGAAATTAATTGACTTGCCAAATCAAGACTAGCCGGGATTTGAATGTTAAGTACTCTGTCACTTCTCTAATTGGTCACCCCATATCTACTTGAATCCCAATAGGGAGCTCAGTGCTGCCCATAGCAGACATTTTTATTTTAAGACCGTTCCTTTTGTGCCTCCATGAAATAAACTGAACTTTTACCCCTTCATTGAAATTCTGCCTACTAAGGCCCTGGAAGATGGGTTTAATCTGTATTTTATATGGAAACCTTGAAACCATCACAAGACAGTAATTATGCTTCTCTATTTAAGTCTTCTTTCCTTCAAGCTAAATTCCCTTCCCCACCCTTATACACTTTCATCATTGTAACCAGTGATATGAGATCCTAGCCCCCAAACCCAAGGTTTTCTAGAGCAGGAACCATTTCCTTATTCATTTCTTATCCTCAAGATTCAGCACTGTGTCTGGCACAGAGGGAGTTCTCTGTAAACGCTGAAGGGTGTAGTGGCTGATTAGCAAATTTTCAATCGTGGGTGTTCAAGAAAATGTGAAGCATCTTAAATGTATGTTTTGAAAGCTGTAGCAACGTTTCACAGCCCTTCATAGAATGTGGAGCCAAAATGAAATAGAATCTCCATGAGTGATCGGGTTTTAAGTTGGGGGAAACTTTCTAAGAATACTACACTACTCTTAACACAACATAGAATGGTGTTAGTATTTGACTCCCTGATCACCCTGCCTTTTCATGCCAAAATTAGGGGAAATGAAGCTCCAGGTATTTTTGTATGTCATCCTAGAACAGTAGCTCTAGGATCTGGGTGCAAGACTTTATCCCCAGTAAAGCTTATGATAAGCCCATGGTCCAGCCTGCTAGTCTATCTATCAGGCCCCTGCAGTCTATCATGAAAAACAGTCATTTCTCCTTCAGCCTTGAACTCCTTCTTGAATGAGTGAAGCCAGACACCAAAGATCTTAGCCATACCATGGAAGGAAAATCTTTTATGGCTTGGTTTTAAGCTCTTCTTTTCCAATAAAGTGAAATTCTTTTGACTCCACATTAGCAGATGTTCCTAATCCCTGCTTCTAAAACCAATCCTGATCCTGGAAAAGAGACTTTTAAGGAGCTTCATATTCAGAATCTGAGCCTCAGCTCAACCTATTTCATCCAGCTCTGGTCCCCTGGACTTCTAAGTAATTGCTTGGTATTCTGGTACTTGAGTTGGTCATTAGCCTAGTACATTTTAGCCTTAAGGGCTATATTGGTTCAATTAAGCTAGGCTATGTGCAGGAACAAACAAGTCCCTGAAGCTCAATCAATAGCACATCCAACTTTGTCTCACACTTATGAAGAGTTGGAGAGTTCACTTCCAGACAGAGTCCACTTCACAGTGCTACCATTTCAGCATGTGACCCTCAGTCACCGCAGCAAGAGAGAGCACAGGGAACCCACGCTTGCCCTTCAGTGCTTCCTCTGGGATATCACACAAGTCATTTCCCATGGCACCAGGGGTCAAAACATGGAAAAACAACCCCCCTCCCCCCCCCCACCCCCAACAGCAGGGAAGGCTTCCTGCATGTCTGGGAAGAGTAAAATGACACAGGACTTGATGAGCACAGAGTATGGTCCCTACTGTTGCATTCTCCCCTCCTTCTTTTCCTCTGGGACCAACTTCCCCAAACCAAGCATGGTGATAAGGGCTCTAATTTCTGATGTTTCCTGCCTGCTATAGCTCTTATCATCACTTCTTGGATTCCTCACTGACAAGCTCAAAAGATTCTGCATACCAATCAGGACTCCTACTACAAATAATAAAAAATTCCACACACAGAGATTTAAGCAAGAAAGAGAATTCACTACCTCACAGAGCAGCAAAATTCAGAGGTAGATTTAATTCTGAACTCACAGTTGGGACAGTATCATTGCGATCTGTCTTCTCTCTAGCTGTTGGCCTGTGTCTAATCCCAACATTGGCTTTATTCTCGGGTTTCGCTGAGGGCTCTAGCCTCACATTATCACAACACCGAGGCATGTTCTGGCTGCAGAATAGTGAGATCAACTCCTACACAACTCAGTCAAAAGTGCCGAATACCTGTCTCCTTGTTCTTGATTAGCCCAACCAAGCGCACATCCCTGAGCCAATCGCTGTCCTTTGTGAGATCTGCTGCTTTGATTGGCCTCATCTGGGTCACGTGGTATTTCCTAGAGCCAGTTGTGGGACAGTGCAGGAAGCACATGCACATAAAATAGGGATATGGTGGATCCCCAAATGAAAACTTGCACTTTTCACAACATAAATGATAGATATTGAGAGGCCACAGACCATGACTGTCCACTAACCATTACTTATCCTTGTGTTAACCAGCCCCCAGTGGCAGACCTTGATGCTGACTGACCTGAGCTTCAGCCTCAATAGCCTTTACCAGTTGACCTGCTCCTGGTCCAGCCACTGTAAGATCTCCTTGCCAAGACCCACCCTCACCTTGGTAGTAGATTTAGTGCTAGACCAAATGGCCATTCACTGTAGCCATTCTCACTAGCAGAAACTGGACAGGCCTGTTTGGATTGAGAAGAGCCTGAGACCTTCAAGACAAATAGCAATGCTTTATGCAACACTCTAAAAGGCAATCAATCCACCAGCCCCAAATTTGACTACCACCTAATTCGCATTTCTCCACCTTATTTTATAAGGCTCTGGTGAGAGTCTGCATGAGTTGTCTTTCGGAAACCCATACGTACTTCATCTCTATCTGACTTGTAACTGTTCCAAAAAGGAAATGAAGTTATTAATCTGGCAAGATTCATTCTCAGCAAATCCATCCTGGTTTCTAAGACCGCCGCTTCCTTTTGTCAAGGGCTCGCAAACTATCATCTTAATAATCCATTCTAGAATTTCACTCAGGATTGACATTAAGCCCACAGGTCTATAGTTTGCAAAATCCCCTTTCCCCCTTTGCAAAAGCCAGGGCTGTTCATGTCAGCCTCCTGTCTCTCAGCACCACCTCCTCTTTATGAGAGGCAGCTAATGGAGGATTTGCCTAATGTCTCTTAATGAGGCAGTGCAGAGGCAGGATTAGAAGTCAGCAGACCGTGAGGGTCCAGCCTTTTGCTTCTCCTTTTCAGCTGTGACGATTTCCCCACCCTGTGTTTCTGAGATGAGAGCTCTCCACCAGCATTGCCAAGCTTAGGATCTTTTTTCAGAGACTGGCCGCCTTCCCTCTCCCCTTTATGTGCCCCTCCTTGAGCAATGGAGTAGGGAGTTGAATGCGGGGGGGCTGGCTGTGGCCTGAGGTCTCTGTGTACAGTACAGTCCTGATTCCCAGTGAGGGACAGTCTGTGTCACTGTCATTGCTGTAACTGATTAGTATTCCTCTAGTTCATTTTCGAATTGAATGTTATGAAGTGATTTAGCCTGGAGGTCCCCTGAATCCGAATGCAAAGGAACTGGGGGACTTGGGATCATTTCTGTGCCAAGTGGCAAGTTGGAACTGTCTCATATTCCCCACTGTCGAAGCACCCACGTGTTTCTGAAAATCTGTACCCTCTGATCTCATTGGGCAGAGCCACCTTCCTTTTCATTGTTTTTCCATTTGCTTTTGTGAAAACTTTCACTTTTAGGTATCAGTCCAATTTCCCATGTTGCATTTTACAATCTCAACTAACTCAATAAATAAATAAATAAATAAATAAATAAATAAAATATTAACTAATCTAGTGTAAAGTAATCAGAAAATCCACATTACACCACCATCAGGAGCTCAACTACACAAAAGCCAAAGTGACATTGGTCTGGGACAAGTAGATTTGCAAATTGGTGTAAATGTACTTGATATTGATAGCTCTGTAATTTCTAGAAGAGTTCAGAATCTGAGTGATGTAATTAGGTTTTATTGGAAGTTTTCCTTTAGATTTAAAAGGAAAGAGGGGGGAAATCAATATATTACCTTGCTATGAGGTAAAAGTAAGTGAATCATCCCTCTGTCTTAATTTATTCCATGAACTGAGGAGAATAATATTCACCTCTCTGGACCATATTGTACATCATGAATAGATACTGTGCTAATTTTTAAAGGCTAAATTCAATATTTCCACAAAGCAGAAAGATTATTTTTCACTCATGACTCACAATATAATTGAGTATAGAAATGATTCATAAAATTTGTAGGTAACCTTTTATATCAATCTATATACTTAACATGTCTTTCACTTTGTGTAACTGTGTGTATCTTATGAGAATAAAGACCTTATAAGAAATTAGAACACCAGCAACAAAGGAAAATAACAGACCAAATGATAAAATCTCTGCCTCTCTTCAATTGGGGGAGAGGAGAGAACACATTTTGTTGGGTGAAGAGGGCACAAAAATTTGAAGTGCCCAATTTGATCTGAGCCACCTCTTGGTGTCATAGGCTGAGGCAGACCATTAATAGCTCCAAGACTTGGCTTCATTATAATGCACACTTAGTGTATCAGTCAGCTATTGCTGTGACACTGTACTGTAACAAACATTTCTTAAATCTGACTTTGTGTATTGGCTAGAACTTGACTGGGCTCAGCTGGACTGCAGACCTTGGGTGAGATGGAGGTTCGCTTATCATTTGCTAATCATATTCTTATCATTGGAAGAGACAAGAAACTTAAGTGAGATGAAGAAAAACACATGAAGACTCTTACAACCTTAGTTCCTAAGGGGAACGTTGACTCTTCTATATGCTAATAACCAAAGCAAGTTCCTTAGCCAAACCCAACATCGATGGGATAGGAAAGTATTTCCACCCATAGTGAACCTGACAAGGATGTCCATGAAAAGGAGATTAGGAGCAAACGGTGTATTCTGTCCCACTTCAAATGGTTAATATAAGGATGTTCAAATGAGTTAAGTTATATAAAGCACCAAGCACATAATAGGCACACCAAATGTAGTAGCCATTGTTTGACCATATAATTATGGAATTAAGAGATCCAAAAACTATTAACACATTTTTTTCAACCTTGACTCTGAGGAGCCCTTACGGGCTGGAGCACTTGATACTCAGCCATAAAGTGAGTGATTTCTTGCCAAAGAAATGTTTTGCCCATTTGATGTCATACATATCAATACTCTGGATGTGGCCAAGATACAAACTGAGGAATATGTCTGGAATTGGCATTGCTTGGTTACACTTTCCTACACTTAATCTGGACAGATACAGACAGGCAGCTGCCCTCTTCTGGGTCAGCTGGTAAAACTGTTATGAGTGGTATTACTAAATACAGGAATGAATGAAAATTGTCATAATTTTTGGTTCTGGCAGAGTTGCTACTATGTGAGAGTTCACAAAATTCAGAACCTCTTTTTTTTTTTTTTTTTTTTTGTTTTTTTCTTTTTTTTTTTTTTTTTTTTGAGTTAGTGTTTTCCACTTTTTTTTTTCTCAATGCAGTTTCCTGCTTTGGGCTTGGGCAGAAAAAAAGGATCACTATTTTTTTAATGTTTATTTATTTTTGAGACAGAGAGAAACAGCATGAGCAGGAGAGGAGCAGAGAGAGAAGAAGATACAGAATCCGAAGCAGGCTCCAGGCTCAGAGCTGTCAGCACAGAGCCCGATGTGGGGCTCAAACCCACAAACTGTGAGATCATGACCTGAGCCAAAGTCAGACACTTAGCCGGCTGAGCCACCCAGGTATGCCAAAAAGGATCACTTTATAAAATACATTTTAGGGGTGCCTGGTTGGCTCAGTTGGTTAAGCGTCCGACTTCAGCTCAGGTCATGATTTCACGGTTCATGGGTTCGAGCCCTGTGTCAGGCTCTGTGCTGACTGCTAGCTCAGAGCCTGGACCCTGCTTCAGATTCTGTGTCTCCCTCTCTCTCTGACCCTCCCCTGCTCACGCTGTTTCTCTGTCTCTCTCTTTCTCTCTCTCTCAGAAATAAATAAAACATTAAAAAATACATTTTATAGTTAAAAACAAATCCTTATAGAATAATCTGGGCAGGCAAAAGCAGTCCTGAAATCCTGTCCAATTCTTACTCATTTCTCCTACAAGTACAGTCAATCTTCCTGCATTATCTTCCCCTCAACTTTAAAGGAAGAAGATTGGCTTAGAAAACCTTTACAATCTTCTCAAGATAAAAAATTCTATAATCCTAACTTAATTCTTGCTCAAATTGGAAAGTGCCTCAACAGATATTTGGCCCAGATGCAGAGGTGATGTTGGTTGTCAGGGATACCACAGGCAAAATCTTGGTGAAGTATTCGATCCAAAGGGTTTTTGCTAAAGCAAAAACACTGTGTCACCATTGGATTGTGTTCCCCTCTTTTCCACTACCAACTTTCAACTTCCAACATGCACCCCAAATCCCTTCGTGACTCCATTCCCAGTGCAACCACTGTGGTCCAAGCTTCTCTCTCTCACCTGAACATGTCCTCATCACTGGCCCCATGGCTTTACTTTTGCCCCAATCTAGTCTGTCCTCCACCCACCATTCAGAATGCTGTTTGTAAAATCAAAATTAGATCATTCCTTCTCTTGGAACCCAATGCCTTCCTCTTACTCCTAGAATAAAATTCCAAGGCCTTCCATGGACTTCAAGGCCCTACTGCTCCTGGCCCCCGCCTATCCCCCAATTTCTTCTTAGTCCTCCCTCCTCTAGCCACATGGGTATACTTTTGGTCCTTGATCACATAAACTCTCCTCATTCCATCATTCTCTCTCCCTCATTATGCTCCCAGATTGAGCTGACATTGTCAGCTCCAATGTCACGTCCTCAGAGAACTTTCTCAACCATTTCATCTAACGTCTCCCCCTGCACACCTGAGTCTCTGTTATATTACATTTTTTAGACTCTTTATTTTTATGTGAAATCATCTTGCTTATTTGCCTGTTTTTTACCCTAGTGCCCAAGCTCTGTCAGGTCCCTGCTGGTTCCTAAGATGCTAAAAATACTGCCTGGAACATAATCAGGGCTCAACAAATAGGTGTTAAATCAGTGATGAAAGTAATGAGGTGAGTTGGCATATGGTATACCTCGTCAGCTCAGAGACAGGGAGAATTAGTCTCCCAGTGGCCTTCGAGTGATTGGGACTGTGTTCTCCCTGGAATCATAAAGCAAAACTTGTAACACCAGGTACCTCTTTCTCCTAAGGTGAATGAAGACTCCAGAAGTTACTGTGGAGAGAGGTGGGGTTCAAGTAGACTTCACTGAGGTCAACACATAAACCATTCAATGTTAGGATGGCTTTCTTGATTCAAAGGAGGGAAAGTTCCAGGGACCAAGAGGATCTAGGCAGTGAGTATCAAGAGAAATCATGAGTTATCTCGAAACATGATTCCAGCTTATCTTTTAACTTCTGACCTTTCTCTCTGTCTCTGTCTCTGTCTCCCTCTCTCTCAGTCATGGGTCCCTTGTCCATGACATGAAAATAGTAACAACAGTGATTGTCACCTGATGGGCTTATTGAAAGAACTAAATAAGTGTATGTTAAAAGGTTCTAGTATATAATATGCACTCAGAAAATACTCATTTCCTTCCTTCTGTGTAGGTGATGGCATCAATTAAGATGTTAAGGCAGCAAGTAAACCCCTGAATAAAGGAGGTTTAAACAACAGCAATTTATTTTTCTTATATGACATGAGACTGTAAGAAGTGGTCCCAGGGCCTAGCCACCACAATCAGGTGTGCACAAGATTGTCTCCACCTTCTCCCTCCTCATAGGTACAAAACCACCACCATGGCTTTGATCAGCTGATTTCTCAAAACAAGTGCTGAAGGATGAAAGAAGGTGAAAATACTTCTTTTAGATCTTCTCTCTTGGACTCTCTGGATCTCTCTCTCTCTCTCTCTCTTCAGGCAGTACCTTGGATATGTCTTTGTCTTTTTCTATGTTAACTTTCCACCTCCCCACCTCCTCCACCCACTGTGTGCCTTGGAGGTTGACCTTCCTGAACCTAGATAGCCTCCCTTGGTCTCTGCTTTCCAGTTGCATTTGGTTTCCTCCTCCCCTCCAGTGGCTGCATACCTTGGCTGAAAGCCACAGCTCCTATTGGGTGGCCCTCTCCCACAGTGACAGCTAGTCTCTCTGGGTTCTGATAACCACTCCCCATGTGCCCTTTCGATCCTAGGGTGTAATGTCCCTCTGCTGATTCTAACTCCATCACAGATCTCCTTAACCATCCTTTGCAAGCTTCCCTTAACCCTGCTCAAAACTTTGCAGTCATTTGATTAAATTCTCCTTAATTACCCTGTCTGAGTGAGCCATCTGTTTCCTGCTGGGACCCTGACTGGTACAGGAAGAAAAATCTTTCTCAGAAGCTGTCCAACACTCCCATCCCACTTCCTGCCCATTCCATCCAGAAAGGAAGAGAGAGAGAGAGAGAGAGAGAGAGAGAGAGAGAGAAAGAAAGAAAGAAAGAAAGAAAGAAAGAAAGAAAGAAAGAAAGAAAGAAAGAAAGAAAGAAAGAAAGAAAGAAAGAGGGATAGGGGAAGGAAGGAAGGAAGGAAGGAAAGGAGGAAGGAAGGAATATTTCCTTCAGATCTCTCTCTAAGATAGAATCATGCAATGGGGTCTGGGAAACAAGTGTCTGACATTTCCAAATAACCACCATTTGGTAGTTATTGGTTGACAACCAATGATGTCTGCCTTAGATATACCCCAATGCTTTACTAAGAGAAGGAGCAATGTTGATGGGAAGAGTAGGAGAGAAAAGTCACTCCTGGCTTTCTGAAAACCCACAGGAATTCTTGTGGCTCATGGTTTACCAGCAGTTACCGTGGTTATGGTGGTGGTGAGCAATAAGAACCTACTCCAGAGTGGGGCAAGGAGGACAGCAGAGGGCTCCAGCCACCTGCCACAGGCTCAAGGAAACTCCCTCACAGCACCAGCAATGGTGAGAGGAGTCTTTGGCCAGGACAATGACAGACTTTCCGATCCTCTTAAGCAAGCTTTGCTTTTCACACTGAAACCCTAAAGAGAAGTGTTGTATTGTTGTGGTTGTGTTGTGGTCGTCCTTCCCTTTGGGTCCAGACAAAAGCACAGAATTCTTTGGCCATTGAGGAAATTGCATTTACATATACCACATAGAGTTCTTTTTTAACGTTTATTTATTTTTGAGAGAGAGAGAGAACAGAGGAGGACCAGAGAGAGACGGAGACACAGAATCCCAAGGAGGCTCCAGGCTCGGAGCTGTCAGCACAGAGCCTGATGCAGGGCTCAACTCACAAGCTGTGAGATCATGACCTGAGCCAAAGTCGGACACTTAACTGACTTAACCAGGGTCCCCAACATACAGTTCATTCTCAATCAGCATGAGCTAACAGGACATCTGACATCAATGGGAACCCGGAAGGGATATTCGGATGGTCATCTATTGGACTGGGTGAATGGTCCTAAATGCCTTTTTGCTTTATATTACACAAAGTCACATGTCCTTTCTGATTGGCCAGGGTACAAAGTCACTCTGTCTTCTGCCTTAGTAAGTAGTTTTGTTCTTGTTCTGTGTGTGTGCGTGTGTGTGTGTGCATGCATATGTGTTGTTTGTTTATTAGTAAAGAATCCAGGCTCTTAGCCAAAGGGAAATAAATAGAAGAGATCTTAATTTAAAAAAAAAAAAAAAGAATGTATTCAGGCATTTAACTCATGTTATTTATCCACCCACCTTGTATGTTGCATATAAACTTGATATCCATGGCTTCTCCTTTATTCATAAGCCTATTATGACAGCCACCAAGGTTGCTCAATATGCATACTTTATTGCATGCATTTATCTTATTTATTGAGTGTATCCTACTAGAAAACAAAAACAGGGATTTTTGAGGGTTGTGTCCCCTGCTATATCTCCAATACCTAGAATGGTAGCTGACACATAGTAGGCATTCAATAAATATTCATTGGCCGTAGGATTGTATTGGTATTGGCACATGAAAGAATGACTAAAGGTAACCTCTGACATTGCCTGCTGTCTGGAGTTTGGACAATAGCTGGCCCATGGCGTCACTCTATTCTCTGCCCAACAACATGCTCAGACTGTCCCGTGAATGAGTAAGAGAAAATTCACACATATATGGGGTCCCTTGAAGGCCTGGGTGAAGAGAGCTAGCAAGCAGCCTCTCTATTTCGGTAACTCTCAGATGAGTTGTGGCTGAGCCGGTGAATGTATACCCATGTCCAGAAAGAGTTTTCTCAGAAAAGCCTTCTGGAGCATCACCTTCAACTACTACAGAGGGTGTTGCTGCCTCTGATGAGTTTCTGGGAGCATCACACCATATTTGACAAATCCTCTAGGCTGATTTGGTCCCATTTTTTCCAGAAAAAAAGAGAATGTTCCAAAGACTAAGACAAGGTGTTAAAGCTAGCAACTGCTGCCTAGTGCAAGAGTTAGGAGAAGAGGCCATGATGAGGAAAGAAGCCTCCATTTCCTCCCTACCTGTGACCCCATGAAGACCAGACAGATGTACAGAACACCTGCAGCTTCAGATCCTCTGCTGGGTCCTACACTCACAGACTCACTACCCTTGTGGATACACCATATTGTATCCTTCCCAGACTGGAGGGCCGCATTCCAACGTTTTCTTCCATAGAATCATCCTTTGTGTCTCTTACCCTCAGTGCTTCTTTCTGGTCAATGGCATGGTCTAGGAGGTCTGCAGATTTCTATAGCAGTGTTCACTTTGGTGAATCCTCTAGCTAGGCATTGAACAAGAGGATTCCAATCTCTCTCCACCAAAGGCTAGTAGTAAATTTCTAATCTCTTTTGATCAGATCAGGGACTCTAAGTATTGGTCTCTCACTCAAAAAATTATTAAGTAACCTGAGAATATTTGATTAGGTAGGTTACATGTGTCAGTATGTGCAGGATTAGAAATTAAAATTGAGAAGTATTTCAAATGTTAATTTTAATTAATTCTAGAATAACCAAAATAAACCATTGCATGTTAACATAAACAACATATTAATGAAAAATAATAATCGCCAAAAAAATTGTGAGGAGCGTAGGCTTGTTTGACATTTTTATAAATCCATTTAAAGTTTGGCTTGATAAAAAACAGCTGGATTCTCATGTTGGCTTCTGCACTTTACCTAATGTGATATCACACAGCTTGCAGCCTCTGGAAAGTTCCACTGTAAACTTGTGAGAGAACAAAAATGAAAAAGGCAAAAAAAAAATCTTAGTATTATTATGAGAGTCATTTTGACAGTTCTCATCTTATTGCCTTGGGTCTATTTATTCCCCTCCACGTTGAGGCTCTGGCCCAAAGGGACAGGGACTCTTCTCTGGGGAACAACTAAAGAAATTCATTTTTCAAAGAGATCAGTCTCCTTCTTTTTTTCCATGAAAGAAATAGATTATTTCCTCCTTGCTAGTTATAGTCATTTTGTCAAAATCAACCAAAGCGTTCTACATGGGTGGTTTGAGGAGTTTCCTGGGCTAAGCATAAAAATTCCATAAATGTACTCTAATAGAACATGCCAATATCCACTTATACTCCTATATGAAATCAGTGGTTTTCGAGCTTACTTTAACCATTGAACACTTTATTTGAATGAAATCATATAAGAAGCTCATAAAGACAATATAGGCAAAGATGCTCTAGTGGAAATAGGCTCAGAGCCCCTGCTCGGCCTGCCCTGTGTCTGTGCCCCAGCACCTCCCCACCACCGTCCCCCCAATCCCTTCCACAGGACCCCCTTGAGGGAGAATTTCAAGGATTCTCTGGGACGAGCAGAGCACAATGTGAAAGCCAAGAGTCAAGCCATTGGACATCCATCCTGAGTCAGCTTAATTTATATTCCAGGCTCCTCCTCAAATTCTTGGCCCAATCCCAATGTCCCCTGTTCTAAACCCCAGATCCAAACCCATTCCTATGAGAAGTCAGGAGTATACAAAAGTAATCCCAAGAAATAAAATTTAAAACAATAATGATGACATTTTATACTCCTCCTATTGATAGAAGTTTTATTCTAACATATTAAATACTACAAAAGATAAGGAAAAAAAGGAATGCACTGTGCACGGAAGGACAAATTGATACAGTTTTGGACAAACTGATGCAGTTTGTTGCAGATTGGGCAACATTTAGAGCAGCTGAAAATGCGCCTTTCATACAATCCAACACTTCTGCACTGATCTTTGCTGTTTAGAGAGGCTAATATGTGAACATAGAAGACATACCCTAAGATATTTGCTATAGATTCTTTATAATGGCAAACAAAAAATGGAAAAGATTAATGTACACTGATAGAAGGAAAGAAAAATAAATTGGGGGGCGCCTGGGTGGCTTAGTCGGTTAAGCGTCCAACTTTCGCTTAGGTCATGATCTCACGGTTCGTGGGTTCGAGCCCCGCGTCGGGGTCTGTGCTGACTGCCAGCTCAGAGTCTGGAGCCTATTTCGGAGTCTGTATCTCCCTCTCTCTCTGACCCTCCCCTGCTCATGCTGTCTCTCTCTCTCTCCTAGAAATAAATAAAAATATTTTTAAAAAAAAGAAAAAGAAAAAGAAATTGGGCTTTATGTGCTGAGATACTATGTAACAGTTTGAATGAATTAATATATTATACACATGTGATATATAATATATGTATTTATCAACAAAGGTATTTCTCAAATATATAAAGTTAAATGAAAAAGAAAACTACTACATGATACTTTAGCACATAACATTTATATAAGAGCTTAAACACTAGGAAATATTATTTCGGAGGTATTTATTAATATAAAAATGTATACAAAACAGATGGAAGAATATGATGGTGGTTATTTGTTGTGGAGGCAAAGGCGGGGGTTTGGGACTAGGTAGAGTATTGAAAGAACTGCTATTTCATCTGGAATGATGTTCTCTCTCTTTTTGAGTGTGTGTGTGTGTGTGTGTGTAAATGCAAAAAAGAAGAGAAATTATTAACAGCTATTAAATCTAGATCGTGATGACATAGGCATACATCATTTGATTCTTATTCTGTATTTTCCAAACCTTTGGAGATTTTGAAAAATAAAACGAGCCAACAGCAAATGTAGTTAACCCTTTTTTGAATGCTTCGTCTACGTGAAGTGCATCGGGTAACTTACTCCTCCAAACAACCCAATTAGGTGACTACTTTTATTACCTGTGGGGAAATTGCAGGCTTAGAGAAGTTAAATACAGTTGGCGGGGGGCAACACGAGGTGGTCCCCCTTAAGAACCTGTGTGCCCGGCCCTTGTGCGATACTGGATAGTCCTCTCACCTGACCTCGCCCAATCCTGGAACTAACCCAGATTCTCTCTATGCTCCACAACCTGGGTTTCCCATCTCTAAAAAATGATGCATGATAAGTGCATGTATAGACTTTCCATAGTATTCATTCTTACCCATTTACCTAAACACATAGAATCACAAAAGCAAGCTCCCCATCCGCCAAACCCAAAGTGAATAAACTATTCACAAGTGAAATTGCAATACCTGAGCTCTTCATGGTAACCACAGGACCCAGAATTAGAGCCTTTTAAATCATAACAGGTGGGAGTCTTCTCAGTGTTAGTTAATAACATATTCCATCCTTGAAATGGAGTGGGGTTGGCGGGGGCAGCAGAGGTGGGGGCGGCATTGGATACACCCGCCCTGAACAATAACTGAACTCCCAGGAATGTATGCAGTGGTACAATCAGATTGCTCCCAATAAGCCCACCCACCACAGGTATATTAATGATGATAATGATATGAAATCCTGATAGGTCACCTACAGCAGAGCTGACATCATAAAAGTATCCACTTCAACCACGAAGACAAAGTATTTTTGAGGTTTGTGCTTCTTTCAGAAATGATGATAAATAAAACAACTGTGCTAATACTGTTTCATTTAAGAATTAAGCCGAAGTCTTCAACATGTTGCTGGAATCATAAGCATACCGATTTCAAGCCCAACAGGGAGTATTCTTTAATGTTTCATTTTATTTTGAGAGAGCGTGTGAGCAGGGGAGGGGCAGAGAGAGGGGGACAGAGGACCCAAGCAGGCTCTGTGTTGACAGCAGTGAACCCATGTGGGACTCCGAATCATGAACCGTGAGATCACGACCTGTGCCAAAGTCGGATGCTCAACCCACTGAGCAACCCAGGCGCACCCCAACAAAAAGTATTTTTAAGGATTGTGATTTTATTTATTTTTTTAATGTTTATTTATTTTGGGGAGAGAGAGAGCACAAGCAGGGCAGGGACAGCAAGAGGGATACACAAAATCTGAAGCAGGCTTCAGGCTCTGAACTGTCAGCGCAGAGCCCCACTTGGGAGCTTGAACTCAAGAATAGCAAGATCATGACCTGAGCTGAAGTCTAACGCTTAACTGAGCCTCCCAAGGATTGTGATTTTAGAAATGATACTATGTAATGCAGTAATGCTGATACTTATTTCATTTTAAGAATAAATCAGAAGCCTTCAACATGTAGCTAGAGTCATAAACCTGCCCGTTTCTTTTTTTTTAAGCTAATTTATTTTGAGAGAGAGAGAGCGCAGAGGAAGGGCAGAGGGATATGGAGAGAGAAAAACCCCAGGAAGTCTCCACACTATTAAAGTGGAGCCCGACTTGAGGCTTGATCCCGTGAACCATAGGATCATGACCCGAGCTGCAGCCAAGAGTCAGCTGCTCGAGCCAGCCAGGTATCCCATAAAAGTACCCATTTCAAACCCAACACAAAAGTATTTTCAATGGTTGTTGAGTTTAGAAGGGATACTATAAAAAGCAATAGTGCTGATACTTGCTTCACTTAAGAATTAATCAGAAATCTACAACAGGAGCCATTTTTGAAGCATTAAACCCCATTCCCTCCTCAGTTAAGGTGGAGAGGAAAGAGGGAACCTCCCTCTTCCTTCATAGTGGGTGTGCTTCATGCATCCCTTCTTAATCTAACATGGAATTCACAGAGCTTCAAGGTGAAAGACCAAAATGCAGGCCCTCTTCCTTCAAATAGCCACAGCCCAATTTTGTGAAAGTCCTCTGGGTTAGTCCTGATTTCCAAAATTATTGCCTCTCCAACAAGAAAATCCACCATTTAAAATTAATTTCTCTTATTAAAGTAAAACAAAGTTACAGTCAATATTCCTATGGCTAAGTGTTTGTGCGCACTCATGGTTATTTATAATACTGGCCATACCCCCAGAAAAAGATGAAGGAAAGTGTGTAGGTCAAGGGAATTAGTTAAGTTCACAGTAACATTAAACAAGCAAATATGTATAAAATGCTTAGTGGCAGCCTGGGACATAGCAGGTTCTCAACAAAACATAACAATTTGTTATGCAATCAGACAGCCATGATAGGGTTTCATACAATATTTTTAAGATGTGGGAAAATAAAATAGAATGCCATTGAAAAATGTTCACAGTATATTATAAAGTAAAAATAATCTTTTCAAAATAGCATATGCCCTGGGGCGCCTGGGTGGCTCAGTCGGTTAAGCGTCCAACTTCGCCTCAGGTCATGATCTCGTGGTTTGTGGGTTCAAGCCCCACATCTGGATCTGTGCTGACAGCTCAGAGCCTGGAGCCGCCTTCAGATTCTGTGTCTCCCTCTCTCTCTGACCCTCCCCTGCTCATGCTGTCTCTGTCTATCTGTCTGTCTGTCTGTCTCTCTCAGAAATAAATAAAACATTAAAAAAAATTTTTTTTTAAATAGCATATGCCCTATGATTTTATTTGGGTTTTCATATATCAGACTGGTTATTTTAGAGAAGTAACATCACAATTTTTATTTGATTCATCTTGTTACTACGCTTCCAAGAATTGAAGCCCATTGATGTTTTAAAGATGGGAAAGTTTGTTCTATTTTCAAAAACATGTAATTCACCAGAGTTACTAAAGTTCCTCCTGCCTTCCAGGCTCCTTCCCCCAAAAAACGCCATGACCACTACTGGAGGTGACCCTCAGAGCCTACCTGGTATCTGTTTGGTCAAGGCCATGGCTCTGCTGAGGCACTGCACGTCCTGAGAATGGGGAAGAGAGTTGGGCAAACTTGACAATCCCACCCATGGGTTTGCCGGGACATGGGTCAGAAACCTTCACGCTGATTGTCAGCACAGAAGCCTTTCTCTATTCCCTCAGGAGTATTAATCATTACAGGAGAAACAGAAAGCAGGGCGGCTCTTAATGGAAAATCAAGAATAACAGAAGCTACCTTTCCTCCAGGCCTCACCTGTCACGCAGCCTGGTGATTTGGGGTAAGGCAGACCAGACTTGAGTCCACACTCTGCTGCTGCCCAGCAAAGGGACGGAGGCAAGACCCAGAAGCTCCTTGGGTCAGTTTCCTCACTTACCAAGTAAGACTCATAATATTATCATACTTCCTAGGGTTTTGTAATCACTAAATGAAATAATACACCTAAAGTACTTAGCACAATGCCTGATGCATATGGAACACTCAGCAAATGTCAGCTACTGTTATAATTATATGCCAAGGCCATGGAAAAATAATGAGCTATCTTCATACTTAAGAATATTAAATAATCATACCATGCTTGTTGTTTCCGTAGCAGCTCTACAGTTTCTTATTTATTTTAGAAAAGTCGGGCATTTGGCAAATTTCCTATTTGGGATATTTTCTTTGATTAAACTTTTCTTTTAGCCTGAAGACTAGAGTTGAAGTTCAAAAGTTCACCATGTCTATTTTTGTCTTTAGTGGGTCTGATAGCTTTTCTCTAATTAAAAAAAAAAAAAAAACTTCTGTGGAAAAAATATGCGGAAAGATTATGATGTTACTATTCTAAAATAGACTATATGGACTGAATAGACAGCCCAGTTTATTTGAGATAGATCTGTATCACAGAAATAGAAAATTACAAGGATTCACCTTAATTTTTTTGAGAAAGATGTCTATGGATTCATCATTCCCATTTTTGTTTTATTTTTTTAATGTTTATTTATCTTGAGAGAAGAGCATATAGCAGAGGGGAAGAGGCCGAGAGAGAGAGGAAGAGAGAAAATCCCAAGCAGGCTCCATGTTGTCAGCACAGAGCCTGATGCAGAGCTCTATCTCACCCACCATGAGATCCTGACCTGAGCTGAAATCAAGAGTCAGCTGGATGTTTAACCAACTGAGCCACCAGGCATCCCTTGTTTGTTTTTAACTTAGAAATCAAGCATGGCGGTGGGCACTTGTTGGGATGGGCACTGGGTGTTATATGGAAAGCAACTTGAAAATAAACTATAAAAGAAAAGAAAGAAATCCACTAAACTACACATAAGGCATTTTCAAAATATTGTGTGTGTGTGTGTGTGTGTGTGGTGTGTGTGTCTTACAAAGAGAAGTACTGGGTTATTTATTAGATGGAATGATACTGAAATAAAATTAGATGAAAAACCACCCTTATCCAAGAGACAATATAAGACACCCCAGGGAAGTGCCAAACCCTAAAACTGAATAATTAGGCCCACTAAATATCTACGTAGATGAAGCAACAGAACTCTTTTGGCCATTTTTATAAATATCATGCTCTGGGGTACCCATAGAAATACTATTATTGTAAGACCATGCATCTTGATATAGGATAGAGAACATGTGACCATCGGGTACATAATAGATTTGTCTCCAATGGAGCCCCCAACGTGGAAGACAAGTGGATCTCTTGAATTCTGAATAATGTTCTCATCTTACCCAGTCAATACACTTTCTCCTCAACCAATTCTATTCTAGGTCTTTCAGCATAGGAAGCAAGATGCTTTGATGGTCACTGCCATGTCTTACGTCTTCTTACTTATTGCTGCATCTCTTGAGTTTCCCCAGCACTTAGCAAGTTACCTACCTTTCTTCTTCAGACTTCCATTGACAAAATGTGGTAGAATGTCAGTACACATTTGGTACTGGCTGCCCATTTCAATACTGCCTAGATTATTTTAAGTTTTATTTTAAAACTGAATCATAATGATTTAGTAAATGCAATGTCATATTCTAAAGACCCTTCTTTATTCCACTAGAAATTCTGCTGCGGAAGAGGAGGCAAAGCCTAGAAGACCTGGTTGGAACAAATCACTGCATTCATGTCAGCAGTAGAAGGAAGCCACTGATGCAGGTCTCTTAGCACGAAGAAGAAAGGGCTGTAGGAAACAGCTGAATATCTTCACCATGCTAGCCACACAAGCCAGTTTTCTTTGCCTACCAAAGGGGGAATGTTAGGGAAAGAAAAGGGAACACACAAACTTAGCTCTTACCTCCTATCTGTAGAACATTATTATAATCTATACAAGAGTCTTTAGGACTTTAATGAATTTTCCTATTCCCTAGACTTGTGTTTCTTTTTTAAAAAAAAAATTATGTTTATTTATTGAGAGAAAGAGCATGCACAAGCAGGGAAGGGGCAGAGAGAGAGAGAGAATCCCAAACAGGTTCCACGTGGCCAGCACAGAGCCGAACGCGGGGCTTGATCTCACTGACTGTGAGACCACGACCTGAGCTGAAACCAAGAGTCAGATTCTTAACCAACTGAGTCACCCAGACATTCCTTGTGTTACATTTAAATAACCTGTCACAGCACTGCACTCAACACCATGACATACTCAATGGCCTCCCCTGATAATCTGATACCGATGTCAAGGTGGTGACCACATCGTTTTTCACTTTGAATCCAGGGTGTGGCCTGATGCTCAGGAGATAATCCAAAAATGATGAATAAATGAACAGCTGGGTTTTAAGCTAAAACCCAGTTGAACACTTACACGGATACCCACCATGTCATCTGCTTTTCAGCCAATTGCTCAGGGCAGTATCTCTGCCTACAATCTTTGCTGCCTTCCTGTTGTCTCTAAAAAGAATCTCATCCTTCAAGGCCCCATTCCAAGTTCCACTTCCTCTGTGAAGATTTTGCTATGCCATGCCACTTTTCTCAATGCTGATCTGCCTATATGTTTCTATCATAAGTACTTCATAGTTTGACGTAAGTTGTTTTGTTTCTGTTTTTGTTTTGTTTTGTTTATGTTTTTGTCTTTGGTCTTTCCAGTAAAAGGATTCATTCCCAAAGGATATAGACAGACTGTATTTTAGACCTTACTAAGAGTCCCCAAACAACCAGAAATCCTACACACTGCTATCAATGGGAAATTTAAATGACTCATTTAAATGGGTTATAAATGTGATAAATTCCGCAATACTTTGGAAAACTCTTTGGTAGTATCTACTAAAGCTAAATATGTGTGTATCCTATGACCTAGCAATTAAACTTCTAGGTCTGGGTTCATCAGAAATGTGTATATATGTTCTCCAAAACCTATACCTGCAATGTTCTGGTAGTACTATTTGTCACTGCTAAAACTCAATAATTATCCAATGTTTCAACAGTAATATATCTGCAGATGAAAAAAAAACCCCTGTTTTTTCATGTTTTCATCCCTTTACGGTATATTGGCTGTATAGAAGCTATTTTTAGGGGTGCCTGGCTGGCTCAGTGGGTGGAGCATGTGACTCTTGATCTCAGGGTTGTGGGTTCAAGTCCCACATTGGGTGTAAAGATTACTTAAAATTTTTTTTAAATCTTTTTTAAAAACCCAATTTTTAGAAAAACATTGGATTTTAAAAATTAAGAATATATTGGGGGACCTGGGTGGCTCAGCTGGTTAAGCATCTGACTTTGGCTCAGATCATGATCTCGTGGTTCGTGGGTTCAAGCCTCACATCTGGGTCTCTCCTATCAATTCAGAGTCCACTTCAGATCCTCTGCCCCCCTTGTTGCCCCTCCCCCACTTGTGTGCCCTCTCTCCCCTCTCTTTCTCTGTCAAAAATAAGTAAACATTAAAAAAAAGAAGTAAGGATATATTGAAAAACAAAATGTAAGACACACAGAGAACAAAAGGGTATGCATGGAAATGCATTATTGCAAGATTCTTCCACTATACATAAAGTGGAACAATATTATTTGAAGCCAGCCTGTGATAAGACAATGCTATATACCGTAAACTCTATAGGAACCACTTGAAAGTAAGATAAGACAAAACAAAAGCTAATAAATAAATACTGGAGAAAAAATAGAATCATAGCAAGTCAGTACCAAAAAAAAAAAAAAGGCAAGTTTTGTCAAATCTGATTACAATGCAAGACTCAACCACATGCTAACTAGAAGAAAGATAATTTAAATATAAAAACAATAATAAGTTGGACATGAAAGAGTGGGAAAAGATATATATGCAGATACTAACCAGAAGGAAGTTAAGTGGTTATGGTATTATCAGACAAAGTAAATATTGTAACAATAAATATTACCAAAATAAGGAGATGTTTTTAAAGGGAGATATTTTATAATGTTAATCCATCAAGGAGACACAGCAATTCTTTACGTGTATGCACTCATTAACTAAGCTTTAAAATACATAAGGCAAAACTGATAGGTCTAAAAAGGAAAAATGAACAAATACACAATTAAGTTTGAAATTTCCACATTCCTCTTTCAGTAACTGATAGAACAATTAGATAGGAAACCAGTAAGAATTTAGAAGATTTGGACAACACTATCAATTAACCTGACCTTTATAGACATTTATAGAACATTTTCCAGCAACTGCAGAAGACACATTCTTTTCAAGTGTACAAAGAACATTTACCGAGACAGACAATATTCTGAACCATATAAGATGACTCAATAATTGCAACACATTAAGTGTGTTCTCTGACCACAATAGAATTAAATTAGAGAGCAAAAACAAAAATACATCTGCAAAATCTGAAAATATTTGGAAATTCAGCAATGCACTTCTAAGTGTCCAAGTGTCAAAGAAGAAATTAGAAGGGAAATTAGAAAAAAATTAACTTAATAAAAATGAAAGCAAAACATATCAAAATTTGTGTGCTATCACTAAAATAGTGCTTTTGGAGGGATACTTATTAGAATTAAGTGCTTATATTAAAAAAGAAAAAGAAAGCAAGTCCTTGACTCAAGTTTTTATCCTAAGAAACTAGAAAAAGAAGACTAAATTAAACACAAATAAATGAAGACATGAAATGTTAAAGAATGAGAACTACAAAATGGAAAACAGGAAAACTGTTTGAAAAGTCAGTTTTCTTGAAAGCAACAGCTCTAGCTAACCTAAACAGGAAGAAAGGGAGAGAATACACAAATTACTCTTATCAAGAGTGAAAGAGTGGACCTCACTACAGATGCTTCAGATTTTAAAAGACTAGTAAGAGAATATTATGAACAACTTTATACCAAGATATTCAACAATTTAGATGATATGAACAAATTCCTTGAAAGAGACAAACTACCAAATCTTATTCAAGAAGAATTAGATAATGCCAATAGCCTTACATCTATTTTAAAAATTTAGCTTATGGTTATAAAATCTTCACACAAAGAAATATCCAGAGCCAGATGATTTCACTGGTGAATTCTATCAAACAATTAAGGAATGAATAATAGTTTACACAAACTCCTCCAGACATCAAAGAAGGAAGTTCATTCCAACTTATTTTATGAGGACTTTATTTTGACCATCACTATGAAATCTAGACAAAATTTACAAGAAAAAATATTTGCAGACCAGTATCCCTCATGAACATGAACACAAACTTAAAAAAATTTAGGAAATCAACTCCAAAAATATATAAGTAGAATATTACATCATGACTAAGTGATTGATCCCAAGAATGCAAAATCGGTTTAACATCTGTACATCAAACAATATAATTCACCATATTAGCAGACTAATAACTACAAACTGTGAGTTTTTCAAGAGATGACGAAAACACATTTGACAAAATCCAACGTCTATTCATCACTCAGTAAACTTCCTCAACCTGAGAAAAGGAATCTAAAAATCAAAAGAAAAAACAAAAACTACAACATTATACTTATTGGTGAAAGAATGAAAGCTTTCTCCATAGCAAAGGAATGAGATTGGATGTCCACACCCAAAACTCATAATTCAGCATTCCACTAGAGGTCCTAGCTAGTGTAATAAGGCAAGGAAAAATAAATAAAAAGCATATATATTGAAAAAGAGAAAGCAAAATTTTCTTTATTCACAAACACCATGATCATCTAGGCAAAATATTCTAAGAAATCTGTTTTTAAAAGCTACTATAACTAACAGTGACTTCCATAAAGTTTATAGGCTTTAAGGTCAATGTTTTAAAAAATTAATTGTATATATTAGGAATAAACAATTACAAATGGAAATATAAAAGGTGTAACCCTTGCAACAACATTAAAAACGTAAGATACTTTGGGACACATTTAACAAAATATGTGCAAAGCACCACTGAGAGAAATAAAAGAATACTTAATTAAATGAAGCAAAACACCATGTTCATGTGTTCAGTATTGTTAAGATCCCAATTATCCTTAAATTGATACATATGCTCAATAAAATTCTAATCAAAATATAAGAAGGCATGTTTGTAGGAATAGACAAATGATTATAAAATTTATATAGAAATTCAAAGGACCCAAAATACCCAATTTTGATTAAAAAAAGAACTAATTTGGAAAACTTACACTTTCTTTTTTAGACTTATTATAAAGCTACAATAATCATAAGAGTATGAGGTATTGGCATGAGATTAAAAAATAGTATGATGGAATAGAACTGAGTGTCCAGAAACAACCCCAGATGCATATAAAAAATGAATTTTCAAGAGAGATGCCAAGACAATTCAATGGGAAAAGGATCATCTTTTCAACACAAGCATTTTAATGATTGCACAGCCTTACATGAAAAATGAACCTCAATGCTTATCTCATCTCATCAACAAAATTCACTAAAGTGAGGGTGCCTGGGTGACTCAATAGGTAGATAGTAGTCCCTACCTTGCTCATGTATGCACACTTTCTCTCTCTCTCAAAATAAATAAATAAATAAATAAACATTTTTTTAAAAAAATTAAATAAAGCAGATAATAGTAGACTTAATGTAATAGCTAAAACTGTTAAACTTCCAGAAGAAAACAGAAGAGAACATTTTTATGACATTTGCCAAAGCATACGTTTGGCTAGACGACATTGTTCGGATAGGACAGAGACACTAACTATTTTTTTAATATGTATTTTTGAGAGAGAAAGAGACACAGAGCATGAGCGGGGGAGGAGCAGAGAGAGAGAGAGAGCATGGGAGACACAGAATCCGAAGCGGGCTCCAGGCTCTGAGCTGTCAGCACAGAGCCCAATGTGGGGCTCGAACCCACGGACCATGAGATCATGACCTGAGCCAAAGTTGGATGCTTAACCAACTGAGCCACCCAAGTGCCCTATATATATTTTTAATAGTTAATGTCTCTCTGGGGCGCCTGGGTGGCTCAGTCGTTAAGCATCCACCTTCAGCTCAAGTCATGATCTCGTGGTCCATGGGTTCGAACCCCCTGTCGCGCTCTGTGCTGACAGCTCAAAGCCTGGAGCCTGCTTCAGATACTGTGTCTCCTTCTCTCTCTGCACCTCCCCCACTCATGCTCTGTCTCTCTCAAAAATAAATAAATGTTTAAAAATTGTAAATTAAAAAATACATACAAATTAGATATCATCAAATTTTTTAACTGTTCTCTTCAAGAGACTCTGAAAAAATGAAAGCCAACTACAAAACTAGGGTAAAATGTGTCCAAAAGATCTCTGTGAAAAAGAACTTTTATCCAAAATATAGAAGAACTTTTATAACTCAACAAACAACTGAATGTCTCAAGTGCACAGACAGCAACTGAAGACGATACATGAATGACCAAAAACAATTACATGCAAAGATATTCAACCTAATTAGTCATCAGGGAAATGCAAATCAAAACCACAGTGAGTTTCTACTACACACTCATTATAATGGCTAAAATCAAAAAGACTAACACTATCAAGTGTTGGCAAAGATAAGAAACTGGAATTGTCTTATACTGTTAGTGGAATGTCAAATGGGACAGCCACTTAGGAAAAGAGTTTGGGATTTTCTTACATACACATTGACCCAGCAATTACTAAGAAAAAAAAAATACTGATACACAGAGCATCGTGGATTAATTTCAAAAGCATTATAAGGTACCAAGAGGAAAAGGCCAAGCACAAAATACTATGTAAGGTAGAATTCCATTTTTATGAGGTTTTAGAACAAGCAAAACTACAATGATTGAAAATATATGTCAGTGGTTGTCACAGGCTAGAAAGGGAGGAGATTAATAACATAGGAGCAGGAGAGAACTCTCGAGAGTGATATCACGGAAATGCTACATCTTGATAGTGATGACCATGTGACCATATGCATTTGTCAAAACTCATCAGATTGTCTCTTAAAATTGGTGACTTTGATTGTATGTAAATTATATTTCAGTAAAGTTGATTAAAAAGCCTTCAAAGGGAAAAACTGTATATAAACAGGTCCACACACACGAACACACCACACGTGCCCACAGATATACTTTTTGTTTTTGTTGTTGTTGTTGTTTAATGTTTTATTTATTTCTAGGAGAGAGAGAGACAGCATGAGCAGGGGAGGGTCAGAGAGAGAGGGAGATACAGACTCTGAAATAGGCTCCAGGCTCTGAGCTGGCAGTCAGCACAGAGCCCGATGTGGGGCTCGAACCCACGAACCGCGAGATCATGACCTAAGCGAAAGTGGGATGCTTAGCCGACTAAGCCACCCAGGCGCCCCCAGATATACTTTTTGAATTAAACCTTTACATCCAGGCAGAATAAAGTGCCAATTATCCAAAATAAGATAACAGCTGTGAAAATGGAGACGTCGATAAAATTTTATATATGCTTGTTTGCTTGTTTCCTTCACAGTCAGAAAAATATGATATGTACATATTTTCTCTACTATGGTATATGAAATAACATTTCCAGCTTCCCTGACAATCTACCCTAAAACATTTATTCACTCTAGCCCTTGATGTAAACCATATTGGAAAAAAAAAACACCCACTCCATTATTTTAGAGGAGAAAATCAGACTAAGGTTGATGAAAAAGCTAATTCTCAATCCATGTTTAAAATATATTTTATCAGACTATTTCATTTCATAATGTTTGTGAAGAGGTTTTCCATCTGTATGGGTAACTATTTCTTAAAGGAAAACTCAAAGCCATGGTGCTTCCTCATCACATTGTGACAAGAATTTAGTATTTTTCTTACAACATACAGGGCAGAATTCAAGGTTAAGGGTAAAATACCAAAGATTTGCTTAAAGAGTAATTTTAATGGTAAAGGAACCTTGACTCTTGCTTATTATATTACTTCGACTAAAACTGACCTTCAACATATGAAGATTTCATTTTCACAAATAAATGGCTGGACTGATGTCTTTTATTAGAATCACAAACAGTAATCAGGGTGCTTTCAAGGCCACAATCTTTCCTTTAATTCAAACTACAGATAATACAGATAATAGAACGGAAGTCATGAGAGGGTACTAAAAGCTAAAGTAATCTTTGTTTCTTAAGAACACATAACTATTTACTTAGGGATCACATTCTGCCACTTTCCAACATTATCAACAGTTATCATATTTATCCTGTTAACAGGATGGATTTATTGTTTGTGTATAATAATTTGGGCCCAAGCTGCACTTATGTGTTTTATGGCATGTAGTCAATGCCGATATATTGCAGGTCTATAACCGCTCCATAAACTGCAAATGCCATCATTGAAATGAATGAGCCCAAGTATCTACTGAGCTGTTTTTAATTATATGTTTATCTTTCCTCATTCCTTTGACTCACATTTTATTTATACCACATGTGGTTACATGTGGTATAGAAGCAATTTTAGGAGGTTTTGGAAAACCCTAAGCAATCATCTTATTTTACTCAGCAAAGCCACATTACTTACATTGACAGCAATTATGTCTCTATATATCATAACATTCATACAATTTCTGGTCGCTTCCAACCACACTATTTCCATTTGAATTCTCCTAAAGACAGAAGACTTTTAAATGAAGCGTATTCATTGGTCTTGAAATTTTTAATGATTCTCCTAATTGTGTTCATAGTTATAACCATGACATAATATCTAAACCTAATTATTTAATTATAATATGTCATCCTATGCTAAAAGGAATCACAAATATTTACTGAAAATGTTAAATCATCATAGGAAATAATTGCCTGTAGATGCAATTTGAAGAGCTATTTTGATTCACAGAGCTTATCTATATATGTAATACCTTTGTTGTGACTTAACAGGGGCTGCGAAGATAGAACAAATTCTCTAGCTCCCCCAGAGCCCAAAAGCCAAAGATTCTCAAGAACTGACATGGCCATGGGGCGCTTGCATGGCTCAGTCAGTTAAGCGTCTGATCTCCTGGTTCTTGAGGTCGAGCCCTGCATCAGGCTCTCTGTTGACGGCACAGAGCCTGCTTTGGGTCCTCTGTCCTCCTTTCGTTCTGTGCCTGCCCTACTTATGCTATCTCTCTGTCTCTCTCAAAATAAATAAATTAAAAAAAAAAAAAAAAAGAAACGACATGGTCATTTTCCACCTGAATGGCTTCCAGCTCACACTTTCCAACTTCACCCTATGCTGGGTGAATAATATCACTATTACAGTGATATGTAGGTAACTTCTGACCTTAGTTTCTTTGATGTGCACTTCAGCTGACCATGAAATGGAAGCTCCTCTCCTGGGTCCTCCTGGTGACCAGGGTCCTGATTCAAAGGCTGCTTTTCCTGACCTCTGCCCTAAAGGCCAGGACTCTAACCATGAACTGTGGCTCACTGCCTCTTACCACCCATGACAGCGAATGCCAGGCTTTTTCTTCTGCTCTCACCCTAGCCTCCTCTATAGTGAAAGCTCCCCACCCACACCTGAATCTGCAATGCCCTTCAGACGTTTTATACTTATGCTTATATGTCCCTGTACCTCCTGGTCCAAACTCCCTGCTTCTCCCAGAATCTCTTGCACGAAGCTCACTTGCATTATGCCTGTGGCTTTGAAATCTCACACTGCCCTGTGCTTTCATTTTTCTATCGGCAGTTAATTTCTGCATATAAATAATGACTATTTTATCTAAGTTCTTTTTTTTTTTTTTCTGTGCTTGTTCTGCTGCATAGTATCATGAATAAAATATCACTGGGATGACTTCATTAAGAGAAGGGATGCTCTCTCTCGCTTTAAAACTCAACATTATCTAATTGGTCCGAATATCTGATTTAAGAGAAATTTGGGAGTGTGAGTTTTATCATCAGGGTCGGGCTCTCAGAGAAATTTAACAGGTCGTCTAGAGATAGCAGAGATTAGAACACAGTATTGAGACACACAGAATAATTACCACTACAAATCCACTTACATACTTGCCACTTTGGACAGGTGAAGGGTCAAGGACTTACCAAACAATTGTGTGCAGTGGATCCAGACGGCCAGATATAGCCAGGCTCACGTGCACAATTTAGGCCCCATCAGACTTGACTGTCACGTACACTCCTAACACTGGCTCAAGATCTGTCTGCTTCAGCCCACTTGCTATAAACCAGATATGCACACCCAGCCTAGCACATGCGGAGGTAGCCTCCCTCTGGGTCATATTTCATCACAAAATGGAAGCCATACATGACTTCTGATAAACATTCTTGACTCTTCAGAGAAGGAATCTCAAAAGGCCAATGGTTTGTTTCAAAGCCAGGAAAGCAGCCAGTTGAAAGCATTAGCTTTGTTCTCTTTTGTTTCGTATGATTTCAGTTTAAGCCTGAATCAGAATTTATAATTCTAGGGGGGGTGTTTTATAATTTAGAGGTATACATAGCACCTCCGTTACCTAAAGCATTTCAGAGAGATGTTTTTAACATTAGACAAGATTGAAAAATGTCCGCTTTAAAGTTCATACATTTGTTCGTTCATTGATCAACTACTTATTGCTATGTATTCTGTGCCAGACACTATTCTAAGTGTTCCCCTACTGCAGAGGAGAAATAACAGATAAAATGCTATCTTCTTGGAGCTTACGTTCTAGCAGAGGAGAGTGACAATAAAACAGAACTCATACATGACAGAAAGCCAGGCAATCAAAGGTATTATAAAGAAATAAGAGGGGTGCCTGAATGGCTCAGTCAGTTGAACATCCAACTTCAGCTCAGGTCATGATCTCGCAGTGGTCTGTGAGTTCGAGCCCCACATCGGCTCTCTGCTGATAGCTCAGAGCCTGGAGCCCGCTTTGGATTCTGTGTCTCCCTCTCTCTCTGCCCCTCCCCCACTCGCTCTCTGTCTCTCAAAAATAAATAAACGTTAAAAATTTTAAAAAGAAAGAAAGAAAGAGAGGGGACAAGCTAAGTGGGGGGCAGGTGAGGCAATATTACAGCTAGGACAGTCAGGAAAGGGCTCTCTGTGGAGCTGAATAGAGACCCGTGTGCCTGAAAAGAGTGACCCAGGTAAATATCAGGGTGAGGAGTCTTCCAGAAAAAGGAAGAGCAGCGCCAGCGTCCTTGAGGCAGAGAAAAATAGCCTTCATCTATTCAGGGAGAAGCAAGGGACCCGTGCATCTAGAGCTAGGGAAGCAAGGGAGAGAGGTTAATACTCTCCAGCATGGTCATTTCATATCACATTAAATATTTTTTTTCCATAGCATGCCGAGAAAATGCTGCTTTAAATCAAGCCTTTCTTTCCTGACCTCCAACCTGCCTGAGAAGTCACCTTTGTTTGAATTAATTATTTAATCACTTTCATCACACATGACTTCAAGAACTGCCTTGTGTTTAATTCAAGACAGTTGGCTTTCTCTTTGAAGACAGATTAAAAACGGAGTGGCAGAAGAGAGAGGTGGTGTCTGAAGCTTAGGGCGGCTTCAGAGAAGAGAAGGGCGGTGGAGGGAGGAGGGGGGTGACCGTGTGCTTTCCTTTGATTCACGAGAGCTGTTTAGATTCTGGCAGTGACAAGCTCCAAATTTACCCAAGTGACAGTGTTCACTTCACAGGACAGGGAGCTTCAGCTAATATAATAAATAAATAAACCCAGGATAGGAGTCACACCTGCCCAGCTTCCATTGTGATGTGACCAAGGGGCTCTGGAGACAAGAGAATGGGGGGGGGACGCGGGGAGTGGGAAGCTGGGTTAGAAAGAGGGCAGAATCCCATCAGCCAAGCTTCCTTCAACGGCCAGTGTGTGATCTCCTGGCTCCAAGACTGTCTGCTTTATCTGATGTATTATTATTATTATTATTATTATTATCATCAGATAGCTGTGATCTTCTCCCTTCAAATCCTGTTACCACCATTCACAGGACTGTAAGTGATATGATTAGGGGACATGGCATCTCCTGTAATTGGTCATAATCACCATCCAAGGGTTTTGGAAACACGACACACACTTCTAGGGCTGCGTGAGAGTGACTTGCAGGATGACAAGAGTTTCACCCATGTCTCCACCTCATGCTTACACGTCTTTTCTTGGCCACCGTGTCCAACTGCGTAAGCTCGGCCCTAGCAGGCCCAGCAAAGTGCGCCTCTCTGAGGAATTCCACGCATTTCAAAGATGAAAACTTGGCACTGCCTCTGTCAAACGTGTTCTGCATAAGGGAATTTTCTAGTAAACCAAAGATTTTACCTGTAAGTGCTCAAAGAGTTCAGCTTGTAGGGCAGGTTTGTCGAAATCTTATATAAACAGGTTTTTTAATGTTTACTTATTTATTTTGAGTAAGAGACAGAGACAGTGAGAGCAGGGGAGAGGCAGAGAGAGAGATTGAGAATCCCAAGCTGGCTCCATGCTGTCAGCACAGAGCTCAGTGCAGGGATGGAACTCAGGAACCATGAGATCATGACATGAGTCAGAATCAAGAGTCGTTGTCTTAACTGACTGAGCCACCCATAAAACAGGGTTTGTCACTTGAAAATTGATAATAAATCTTGCTCTTTTCTCTAAAATAAATATATTATGATTTAACAGTACCCCAAAGTCAAAGAAGTCTCATTTTTATTGTATGAAATGATACATCAAAGTCCTTGAGCTATTTTTAGGGGTAGGGCTGTTCACCCCTTTTAGGATAGCCTGTGCAGGAAAAACCTGGTCGGGGACACTAGCTTTGTCACTCTCGAGCTCTGTGAACTTAGACAAGTTGCTTAACCTCTCTGAAGCTGCTTCCTCATTTCTAAGAAGGGACATCATAAAATCAGTTTCTCAGAGTTGTCATGAGCGTCTGTGCTAATCAAAGTTCTTAGCTGCCAAGGAAAGAAATGGTCTCCAGCTACTTTAAGTGGAAAATAAGCATGTAGAAAGATGTCAGGTAACTCACTGAACTAAAGGAAAACATGGAAAACTAAACAAGGAAAATGAAGAAGAAACAAGAAGCCAGGCAGCAGAGCATGGGAGAAGCCAGGCTACGGGCTGTGCAGTTACAAGACAGACCCTCACCACACACACACATCACCATCAGAGTTTTGCCGCCATGATAGGGGCACAATGGTGGTATCAACAGTCTCTAGTTGTCTCTCTACCATCTCGCGTGCTTCTGCTTCCTCAAAACCCACACCACGGAGATGCTCCCAAAGAAGAACAGGCTCAGCTGCTGGGAAGACAAGGAATCTCCCACATGAGTTAGATGAGGGATGAATGGTAGGCATCTCTCACAGTACCTAGTACATAATACAAATTCACCAAATATTGCTTTTCTCCTTCCAAGCTTTTTCTTGGCTTACTTAGCTAGTCCTTACTTAGCTAGTCCTTACTTAGCTAGTCCTTCCATATCTGCCTTTCCCCTCCAAAATTATTATTTTTTTTATCAACTGAGCTGGTAAACCAGATTCCTAAGTTGTTCTGAATGGTGTGTAAGCTAAAACGTTTAGCTTCTGAGCGAGACCATGAAAGATGTTGAACAAAGTAAAACACTCAATAAATTTAGGATATTTACAGATATTGTCATCACGTTAAACGGAGATTCTTGCTTTCAGAGTTGACGTGCGCTATTAGTGAGATCTGAGCTTTGACAGGGACACTCTAACCAAGGGACTTTTATTCTCTTAAAAACAATAAATTGGAGCATTAAGGCTAGGAGGACTTCTGTGTCTTCTACGTTCTTTCTGAACCCCAAGCTGGAGGGAGTTCGTGCCTTTCTGGGAGAACCAGAGAACAGCTGTGAGTGTTATACAAGATAACATAGATGCAAAGCCCCCAGACCAATAGCCTGGCACCTAATGAGTAAGGTTTCATCAGATGCTTCTCACTCATTAAAGAGTGTGCTGAGATCTTACTGTCTTCCCTTTATACCTGTGGGGGTTTTAAAAATCCCGTGCCCAGACTGCACACCAGACCAATTATATCAGAATCATCTGGGGAAGAATCCAGGGTACTAGTACCTTCGATAGGACCCAGCTGACCATCATACGCAGGCAGGTTGGGGAGAACAGCTGTCTACTCACTCATTCTTCTCACAACTGCACTGAACACCTGTACTCAGAGGCCCACAAACCTCTTCCCCAGGCTGCACAACATTTTTCAGTTGTGTATTTTTTTAAATGTTTGTTTATTTATTTATTTATTTTAATATTTTTATTTATTTCTAGGAGAGAGAGAGAGACAGCGTGAGCAGGGGAGGGTCAGAGAGAGAGGGAGATACAGGCTCTGAAATAAGCTCCAGGCTCTGAGTTGGCAGTCAGCACAGAGCCCGACGCGGGGCTCGAACCCACGAACTGCGAGATCATGACCTAAGCGAAAGTCGGACGCTTAACCGACTAAGCCACCCAGGCTCCCCAAATGTTTATTTATTTTTGAGAGACAGAGACAGAGCATGAGTGGAGGAGGGGTAGAGAAAGAGAGGGAGACACAGAATCCGAAGCAGGCTCCAGGCTCTGAGCTGTCAGCACCGACTCCGACGTAGGGCTCGAACCCGGGAACGATGAGATCATGACCTGAGCCAAAGTTGGATGCTTAACCTACTGAGCCACCCAGGCGCCCCTATCAGTTGTGTATTTTGGCTACCTTGAGGCATTCCGTATGCCCACCATTACCTGAAATTCAGTAGCTTCCCATCTAAATAGGCTTCCTCCCTAGCCCTACATAAGATTGTATTGATTCATCTCCATACCTCCCCTATCTATCCTGGCCACCACCCCTCTCCTGGCACCAGGGCTAGGAATCGTAGGTATTCATGTTCTCACCATCACCTGAAGAGTCACCAATTCCTTTTTTGCCATGTCTCTCTGATCAAACCATGCTCTGCAATACCATATCCCACCTCTAGTATATTATACCTAGACTTCTCTATTTTTCTCCAGTTCGAATCTATGTACCCTGCTGCCGGAATAATCTTCCTAAAACTTCACTTCCTTTTTGACACCTCCTACTATTAATCCATCATGAGTCTTCATTTCCCATTAGATAAACTCCAACTTCCTAATCCTGGCAAGCAAGGTCTTCACTATTTACAAAAAAACCCTACTTTACTCAATCTACCAGTAATCAATCAATTAATCCATTAGTGATTGTTACTGATTAGTAGAACCAATATCTGCCCCCCACCTTATACGCCAGCTTGAGGAGAGGGTTCAGAGATTCTTGGCAGCAAAAATAGAAATCTAGTCCTACAAGGAGTAAATGGACCTGGGTTCATGAGCTGCTGACCCTGCTGGGTGGAATCAGCTCCCCTAGGACACTAAGACCCTTCTAGAAGCAATCTCTTGCACTCCTACCATGGAATCCCGGGGTGAACTGAATGCAACTTACCCAAATTTGCTACTGAATCAGGTATCCTTTGTAAATAAACAGATAAATAAGAGATAGATAGATAGATAGATAGATAGATAGATAGATAGATAGATAGATAGATAGATGATAGATAGATAGACAGATCTGCCCCAGCCAAATCTCCCTTTAAAAAAATAATTCTTCATAGAATTTTCAAACCACTAACTTGCTCTAAGCACTACTGTATGCCAAATATATTCACTGTTTTCAACCACTTCTATGCCATATCATCCTCCTTTTATAGATGAGTAACAGATTCCCTGTAGTTAAGAAGCTAGTTCTCATGACTAGTGAAAGCCAGGAATAGAACTCAGTTCTCTCTGTCTCCAGACCTAAAATCAGAGCCATTGAGCTCCAGGGCTCACTGAGCTGTAGAGCTGGAAAGAACCTCAGAGATGCCACTTTGATGCTCTCATTACACTTTTACTGAGAAGGAACTAGGTTAACTAAATTCTACCTGGTCTCAGGGTACCTGGGTGGCTCAGTCCATTAAAGGTTCGACTTTGGCTAAGGTCATGATCTTGTGGTTTGTAGGCTCAAGCCCTATGTCGGGCACTGTGCTGACAGCTCAGAGCCTGGAGCCTGCTTCAGATTCTGTGTCTCCCTGTCTCTCTCTCTGCCCCTCCCCCACTCATGCTCTGTCTTTCTATATCAAAAAAATAAATAAACATTAAAAAAATTTTAAATCTTACCTGGTCTTGCAGGATGGAAGTGTCAGAGCCAAAAGAGGAATTGAGGTCTCCTGTCTCCCATGAGCTTTTGCTTACTCAGCTCACAGAATCTTGAATAAAACCAGACCCATTGCCCCACCTGATCTCATGCTATTCTCACCACCTCTAAATGCCCTTGTTTTCCTTCTCCTTCTTACCCAAATCCTAACTCTTCCTCCAAAGCCATCCTAGAGTTTTCCTCCCCGAGCACACTGTGTTGCTCTGACTCTTCCCCGGTTTGATGTATAGTGGTCCTGCCTGTGTTTGCCATGGCATCATTTAATCATGTGCCTTCTGGCATTGTTTTCTCCTTGTTCATTATGAAGACCTTGTCTCCCTAATGAAATTTTACAGGCTTTCTGCAGAAGCTTTCTGGTTCTTCCTGAGGTTCCCCACAACATCTTTAATCCCAGAGGCCTTGTGAGGGACAGGGTAGGTGCTCAATAAATGTGTGCTAAATTAAATTAACTTTCTGTAATACTATCAAATAGCCCTGATCATCAATAATAGATGCTTCAACCCCCTGCCTTTATTTTTTTGAGTTACATTTACATCTGGGCATTTCTCAGCATATCCAATGAACATCCAAGACGAAGGGTAAGACTCTGTGTTCTCCACGGTGTTGGGTGACCAGAAGGCCAGGGATAGCTGACAGGTCTGTTTTCTTAAGTCCTCTTCTTACAACTGCCTTAAAATATTAATGTTGTTTCATTTTCAAATATAAGTGAGCTAATGTTTTTGTATCAGTTCCAAGATGGATGGTTTAAAATGCACTTTTCTGAATTGGGTTGATTCAGGTCAAGGCTTAAAAGAAAAATGTGTGTATGGGTAAATAGTTAGAGATTAAATCCGTAAACAGCCCTCCATTTGCTAATGCTCTTTTGTCCTTATGGTTTTTTGTATTTTGCAACAAAATAACTTGAAGAATGTGTTGACATCTAAATATATAAATGCAACCCATAAAATTGATTTAAGTGAAAAATGTGTTTTAGGGTACCAATTAGGGTAAGAGTCAACAGACAATGTAAAAAACTTAAGGGGAAGGGGAGGAGTGACTACGACCTAGTGGCAAAATTCTGCAAATTCCAGCATCTATGTTTTTCTTTCTTAGAAGCCCCACATGCTTCCTCTTTCCATGTAGACAACAGCTTGTGTTTCCTGCCTGTATGTCTCTAGCTCTTCACAAAAAGTATTAACTACCTGCCTCAAGCTTATACAAGGAAATTAACATAAAATATTTTCATCTGACCGTGATCACACAGAGCCCTCTCTAATCTCATTTGGGACATTACCCATCAGATTTATGGAAATTCTCAATGAACTCTGACCCCGAAGTGTAACAGTTGCATAAACTATATGTGAGATGTGGCTGTGGTGTTCACAAGGTATGCCCTTGACCTTGGCTACTGACTGAGTCTTCGCGTGGGTCTACTAGTCACCCTGGAACCCAAAATGAAATGTGCAATAAAACCAAATACATGGCACTGGGGCTGATTAGAGGAAAAGGGGTAAAAGGAATTAACAATGAGGAATTAAGATAACCAGAAACTGCAAACAGCAGGGATCCTATTTCCACAGAACTTGAAAATAAAGTAACAATAGAAAGGGTAGTCCTCTAATTAAATAATAATTTTTTTTCCTCTTTAATGGTGTCCATGTTATTTAATGCCTTGACTTCTTCAATCATTTGAACCATAATTTCAACATAATTATCAAAAGGAAAGTTGTCAAACCTAATAAGCTCCTGATCTGACCATAGTAAGTAATATGTCACAGATGGCGGGGGGGGGTGGGGGGAGAATGTTTTTAAGCCATTTGGCAGCAAGGTGTGCTATAATAAGATTGATATTTGAAACCACGTTGTAAGCTTCAAACAGGTCATGCTTTGCAACATTATCATCTGCCAACAGCTCTGAGATATTAGAGCGGAGGTGGGGAAAGGAGAAATTATAGAAAAAAATAATTATGAATTTCCTTCAAACTAAGCAGTACTATCATCTGAAGGGTGCACAGGGCAGTATCTGTAGTTACCCATTGAGTCCAATCTGCATTGTCAAATGTACATATTTTTTATTCCAAAACTGAACACAGCTCAGAGCACAAAGTCAGCCCTCCTGGTTTGAATTCCCGCTCTGCCATTCATTAGCATGTGTCCTTAGGAACATCGCTCAACCTTATCACACCTTGGTTTTCTCATTTAATAGACCTACTTCATCTCTTAGTGTTTGCGTGAAGATCAAAATGGCATCACTTATACAAAATGCTTGGTACTGGACCTAATGTATAATTAATGCTCTAAATGGTGTTAGTGGCCTCCTCTCCCTTCTCTTCCTTCCTTTCCTCTTCTTCTCCTTTTTCCTCTCCCTCCTCCTCTTCATCTTCCTCATCCCCCTCCTCCTCCTCCTTCTTCTCCTTCTTGAGGCATCTTCTCTTCAAAATAGGAACATCTCCTTCTGACTCCTTTCCAATATATGTCAGGGTAAATGAATCCACGACTTTGCATTTTTTCCATTATTTAAAATATTGATTCCTAGAGTCACTGCTGACTGGTGCCTGAAGACCAGTCTCCTCCCAACGGATGAGGAAATGGAGCTCAAAAAAATAAATGGTATCCCCAAGCAGGAACCCCACAACTTACTGCTTTCTAAAATGATAAAACAAAACAACTTACAGTGTTCACATCTACACAATGTACCAAGGGTACTTTCATTGGTCAGCATAAATTACTACTCTGCTATTCTGAGGATCTCTTGAAATAGATTTTTCTAAGCTACCTGAAGTCCTTTGTTAAACAAACGTAACTACCGGAGCGCCTGGGTGGCTCAGTTGGTTAAGCATCTTACTCTTGATTTCAGCTCACGTCATGATCTCATGGTTCATGGATTCAAGCCCCACATGGGGCTCTGAGCTGACCATGTAGAACATGCTTGAAATTCTCTTTCTCTCTCTCTCTCTGCCCTTCCCCCTGTTCACCCATACACTTCTCTCTCTCTCTCTCTCTCAAAAGACAGAAATAAACTTAAAAAATTTTAAACAACATAATGACTTATTTTTTTTTTATTGAACTACCTTATTTGGATTGTTTTGGTTTTTGATTTTGAATTCTTGATGGCAAGAAGCCAGGCTGAGAAATGTTCAACCCAACTGCGCATTAGAATCACCATATTTAGAACTTTCCTAAAAAATACGATTTCACAATCTCATCTTATCTACCGAATCAGGGTTCCCAGGATATGCGATACCTGTGACTTCAAATATTTATAACATGGTCTCTGGTGTTTCCAGGTCTGGGACAATCATCGGGAAATGCTGATATGATAAATCATCTTTCAAACATGAAGATGCACAATCGTGGAGTGCAATGGAAAGTAGGAGATTTTACATGTTCTTTATAGCTGTTTTTGTTGTTATTGTTGTTATTAACTCCTTTATCAATAAGTGTCCTAAAGATATATCTTATCTTTTTCATAGCAGACAAATATATGTACATATGTCTACTAGCACTTTTCCACTCATACTATTTTTTAATTCCATATTTACACTTATGCAGCCACAGTAGCATTCAAACCTATGACTACATATTGCAAACCTAGTTTTAGTGCCATTTCAATAATCTCTCTATATGAGGATTACTTGTTACTCAACTTCTATAATCCCACCACAACTTTTCAGTCTTAGATTGCTTTAAAAGAACAACTCCTTTGGGTGCCTGAGTGGCTCAGTTGGTTAGGCATCTGACTCTTGATTTCAGCTCAGGTCATGGTCTCATGGTTGGTAGATTCAAGCCTCATGTCAGATTCTGCATTCGCAGTGCAGAGTCTGCTTGGGATTCTCTCTCTCCCTCTTTCTCCTTAGGTCTTGCATTCTCTCTCTCTCTCTCTCTCTCTCTCTCAAATAAATAGACATCAACAAAATAAAAGAATCACTCCTTCTAAGTATTATTAAGAGCCCATATGGACGTATACACATTACTTGTATAATTAATTAAAGGTAACTTCAGTTTAAGAATTTCACAGCACCCTTGCAATACATAAATAAAGAGCATTAAGGGTCACAAAGCCAGTCTCCAAATTAGAAGTTATAAATGTTTAAAGTAACACATGTGGCAATTTCCAAAAATGCACTTTTGTGATGATATTTGGAGCATGGAAGAAAATGTTGACATACTTCCTACAGCCTGAAACCTTGAACCACAGTGCACCTACTCCCCCTTCATCTTGATTCTAACCCATTTTCTACTGAAACTCCATATAACTGAGCAAACCCTTATGTCTCAGCATAGTAGAGGGTTCAGAGATTCTTGGCAGCCAAAACAGAAATCTAATCCTACAGGGATAAATGGACCTCTGTGCGTGAGCTGCTCACTCTGCTGAATGGAATTAGCTCCCCTAGGACACTAAGACCCTTCTAGAAACAATCTGTTGCACCCACAATGGAATCCCAGAGTGAACTGAACGCATCTTACCCGGGTTTGCTACTGAAGGATCAGCCCAATGTAGCCTCACAGGCAAGACAGCCTTCTGCTGTTGAAATCATTTGTTAGAAAAGTCGTTGCAGGTATCACACAGAAATAAGGGAGTGAGTGCCTCTTTGATTATTCAAGGGAAATATGAAATGAAGCCTTTGTTTTATACTCCGCGTTAGCCATTTGCTATTGCTCTGTAACGCAATGAAACAAAGAAACATGGATAAGACGTTGTAATGGAGTTTGAGTGAAGTATCCTGGGAATGCAAGGTTTCCTTTCTGCTATAATTGCATTACTGATGCTGCTCCATTCGGCCTAAATGGGACTACCAGTATTCATCTAAAAGATGCCCTAAGGCTTAAACCTTCCCCAAGTGGTGAGTAAGGATGGTGGGAATGTGGTTGGGGAATTTAAAACCCACTCAAACATCATTAATTAGGAATTCCCTGATGAAATTAAGCCTTTGTATTTTGTTGGGATCATTTCATGACATTCTGAGTGATTCTGTTGGTTGTTGTTTTTTTTTTTTAATTGCAGCATGCTCAGAGCTGTCCTTAAGCACACCAAATTTCTGAGAAAACTCGTCAAATTAGCGATGTTGTCTCAAACATCTGGAACTAATAGATACAGAAGTTGAAAAATTTTAGAGAATTGTATACTCAGTGACTTCCCTGTGCCTAGCTAGCTCCAAGGCCTGAGGCAAGACTTTCAACCTCCAAATCCATTGTCATCACTGAATACCCTCGTCAGGTAAATGGGTGGAATCCTGTGCCACGAGCATTCAAGGATGTCAGGGGCATGAATGATCTGAAAGCGGAACAGAACAGGAGTCTATCATGCCAAGGAAAGACTAGGAATTATTTTTGCTCATTTTAATTCTATTTTAGCTTCTGTACATTTCCAGCACAGATATCGAGGGAGACAATAGAGACTGAAGGTTCACTAGTCCTTACCAGAGAGCTCAGTGGCAATTCATCAACCTCCTCCTAAAACCCATGCTAGCTGTCAACTGGAAGTTGGTCCCTGTGGTCAGTTTTCAGTCTAAAGCATTTTTCTTCCAGTGTCTCCACAGTACGTTGCAGTCTCCATTGTCTCAAATATCTTGATATGTCATTAAATGAATACTAGTTACTGGCTATAAAGAACTGTTCGTTGTTAATGATTAGTAGCTGCTATTTACTGACTGGATAACATGTGGAAGGATCTGTGTGAGATATGATTTTACACATCATATCTCACGGAGTCTCCACCATAACTCTCAGAGATGGGTATCTTTAATCTCCCACTCTGCAGATGAGGAACCTGAGACTTAGGTAATGTGAGTAACTCAGGTCACATATGTGGTAAGAGAAAAAACTGGGAGGTCCAATCAGGACCAGAGCAAAGACATTTGGCAAATCTCCCCACACAGTTGATTCAGAACGAGACTCATCATATACAGTGTCTCCATCATTTTTTTAATTACTTTTTTTATTTGAGCCTACAAATCTAGAGGCATGCGTTATAGAATATGATAAGCTACTCACTTGAATATTATTGAATTGTAAGTCACACAGAAGTTGGTGAGGCTGGGATTACAAAAAGATGTTCATCTTATTGCCCAACTAAAGCTACAGATGCTGATGACAAAGTGGTCCAATCTGTTGACTGCTGACGTCCATGCATACACATGGTGATAGCATGTACTTAATAAAAGGAATATCTTTTTCAACAGTTTTCGACTCGTCAACGAGTTCAATTCTTCCTCTTTCCAATGGCTTCATGAGGATACTTAGCTTGGGGATCATAGCCTATATTACAGACCCTGATGAAGGATCCCGGAATTTTTCCAAGGCTTGGTTATCAACCATTAAGAGTGCAACCAGTCCAATGGTGAAGGTCAAAAGTGCCAGGAGACTTGGCTCCTAATCTGGGGTGGGTGACCTTAAGGGAATCATTTAGGGCCTGGAGGCTCTAGAAGATTGTACGGTTTCATTTTCCACATAGATGTTCATGAGGCAATTTAAATAGCTCTCTCTCTCTCTCTCTGTCTCTCTCTTTGGTAGCAACTGATGATTCAGTAAAATAGTAATTAGAAAAGGAGATTTTTCGGTATCCACCTCTGACACAATAGTCTGAAAATAAGGATTGCTGTCTTTATTAGATAACTAATTAAAGCAGCCAGCTAATTTCAAGTCTCAGGGTGTTGTACACATGCGTTCAAGTTTGCATAATATATAGTGATCTTGAGTATAACTTTTATCACATTAACTACTTCTTTCATTTAACAGAAGTAAAAAGAGGATTTATTGTACCAATATTAAATCCATGATCCACCAAAATGATTATATCAATTGGATTTTATGTCATTTTTAAATTCTGTGCTTTTTCCAGACAACCACGTTGATTTGGGGGGAGAGGGGATGTGTTTTTCTTTCACTGAAACAGAGTATTTGTATGAGTGAAAAGTTAGGGTCAGAGGAAGCAAGAGAGGATCTTGAGTTGTATATCTTCAGGCCACACAACTGGGCCAGAAGATTTCCAGTTGCCTTGGCAGTGATCATTCTCTGACCCAATGACCCTGAAATGAGATGCCAAGGCCAATGGGTTCACCTAAAATTCCGGCTGGTGAACTTGGGTAGCCATGGCTGCCCAGATGCTTAGGCAGAGCTATAAAGGTTACAAACTCTTGGACTGTGTCCACTAGCCTTGGTTACCTCGCAGAGCTAAAACAAAAGAAAAAACAAAAGCTTCACAATGACTTCATTTTATAGGTGCTTTCACCTTCTGAGTTAAATATACGTTTGTGCTGCTTGAAATTTTACAACCCACAGATCTTAATTTAATCATTGAAAGAGGACAATAAAGATATGACAGCACTTTACAAATGATGTGTTATTTGACTCATTCATTTCAATAAATACATATTGAGCCAGGCTTGGGCTGAGTCCTAGGAGTAGAGAAGTGAAAATGAGCACCTGTTGCCTTAAGGAGCACCACAGATTTTTTTAACTTTTTCAAAATACAATATATCTGATAATTTTCTCAAAAATCTATGCCATAAATATTGCATATGAAGTCAAAACCGCCTGCTTGGGATTCTCTCTCTCTCTTTCTCTGTCTCTCTCTCTCTCTGTGTCTCTCTTCTCTTTGTCTCTCTCTCTCTCTCTCCCTCCCTCCCTTTCCCTCTGCCCCTCCCCCAATGACACTCCCTTTCTCAAAATAAATAAATATACATTTTTTTAAAAAGTTGTCTTTCTTTGGGGGCACCTGGGTGGCTCAGTCAGTTAAGCCTCCAACTTTGGCCCAGCTCATGATGTTATAGTTCATCACGAGTTTGAGTCCCACATCAGGCTCTGTGCTAACAATGCAGATCCTCCTTGGGATTCTCTCTCTCTCTTTCTCTCTCAAATAAGTAAACTTTTTTTTAAGATGTCTTTCTTCAGTCTTTTCAAATGTGTCTTTCCCTTGAAGTTTTAATTATCAATTGTTTTTTAATCTATTTTATGGCTTCCATATTCTTTTTAGTAAGAAGTTTGGTATCTTAAAGAAAACACGTTGTGTCTGCTTGAAATGCTTATCATAATATTAGACATACATCTTTTTCCCATAAGACATTTAAAAAACAATAATTGTACATTTTTATCAAAACATTTAGGGGGGAAAGTCTCTCTTGACAAACATAGTGTACTTATACACTTAGAGTGACATAAAATTTGTGTCTATTTTGTGATCTTTAAGCTTCGGATTTTTAGCCATTTTTATGGTCATAAATCACTGTATCTTCAGATATCTCCAATCCTGCTATTTACAGGACACACTTACCGATTAGTTTTAGTTGTTTATTTTCCATTTGTTTTCATGAATGAAAAACTGAACAATGTGGTTTAAAATATGACTCTGGCTAGTTGTAGGTTACCTTGAACATTTTGCTTCTGCTCAGAATATCAACGAATTCTTTTTCTAGATGCATATAGAAAGCAGCAGGTAGTGCCGTGATCATGGACTTAAAACTCAGAGCTAGGTGTGAGTGAACTTGGGTCCTTCCCCCGAGCCTTCGTTTCTGTGCATACAGTGATGATGCTTATGTTCCCTCCTGCACAGGGCTGTTGACAGATTAACGAGACGATGTGTGGAAAGTGTCAGGCACGTGGCGGGCACCCAGTACACGGACCCTATGTCTACGATGCTCCTCTCCGTGAACGTAGATGTGTTTGTGCTGTGATGAATCCAGTGAAGGTGTTTAGGCTCTAGAAAAGACAGCCAGAGTTTAGAAACAGTTTCTGGACTTTATTAACATAGGAAACCTTTCGTTAATCTACACTAGGTAATATTAACTTTTAATTAATTAAAAACCTGACTGCGTATTAAAATGCCTTACTATTTGATTAATGCAAATAGATTAGAAGGCAATGTTTTGTCACACTAAAGGTGCCTTCGATTGTACAGCCAGAGAGAGCACAACTGACATGGGACACCATCTAAACAAAAATCAGCAGCTACTAATGAGGCTTGTTAGTGATGCTAATCTATGTAAATGTTATTAATTGAGAACATCTATCTTTTATCTCCAACATTTGGTAATCAGGCAATTAAAAAACAATGACATTCCCGGTGGTTGTTCTTCCTGGGTTTTTTTTGTTTTTTTTTTAAGTGATCAAAGAGTTCAAAATAAGAAGAAAGAAAGTCCCTTATCAAGAGGTAGGCCTTGCCTTGGGCTACTAGGCCTCATTAAAGGCAGAAAAGCTCTGTTGATCACCAATTAACCTGATTTGTAGGAACTCTGATAAAGACCTGGAACAACAGGAGTTTTCTTACTATGGTAAATGACACAGTTTGTTGACAAAAATAAAAGCAATGCATTGAAGAAAAGAAAAGAAGGCTATAAAGGAGTCATTGGCACGGAGAGTCAGTCTCCACACAGGGGCCTGTGGATTGGGGAGAAAGGAGGTTTTGCCCCTCTGGTGGCCTCATCGCCTCACCCAGGGAATCAATCCCACCTTGATTGGGTGGAACCAGAACACAAAGATGCTTTTCCCTTTCTACCATCTTGTAAAATCTCTGCATGCCTCTAGTTACAGCCGACAATGGATTTTATCAATTATGTGAAAAATGGTGGGTACCTTATAGAGTGTGCCCACATTCTTGGAACAATAAAATTCAAATCCAGGATTGCCTTGGCACTAATTGTTGACGTTTTTGAGTATTCAGCTTTGAAGTCTAACGTGGCTTTAAATTACACAGGACAATTCATATTGTATGTTTTACACATGGAAGGTATAGTTGATGGAGAAATAGCAGTCAAGACAGCAATAATAGGAACAGTTATAACAGTCCGGCACTTACCTGGTATGCACAGCACTAAACACTGGGCAATGGATTACTCCTACTGAGGTTCACAATAACCCCATGATGTGCATTCCATTCCAGAAATGGATGGATAAGTAGGTATAGACAGATGCTTGATAGGATTGATAGATACACAGATACATAGATGATAGCCAATGTCTTGTATTTAGCACCCCAATCAAAATTCATACTTCCCTCAACTACACTTCGAAATCATATATTTTAGGCAGATCCATTTGGTTCTGTCTTTCTCTGATGTCTGAAGGTTCTTTGAGACCCTGTTAACTGTTTAAACCGAATATTCCAGTTGGATGGTCAACACACAGTGTAAATTCACAACAACAGTTTGTCCTCTAAGGAGTCAAGATAAGGCAGCGAAAGCCTAGGGTGGCTGTTTTCAAACAGGCTATAGAACTAGCCAAGGGATATGAATCTCAGCAAAATCATTGGTAGGATTTTAGACATAAATGTGTGTGGATGTGGTATTTCTGGCTTTCCTTTTTTTTTTTTTTTTCTTTCCACATTGTCTCAAGTGGCCCAACACAGCCCAGAAAGCAAACAGTATAAGCACTGCCCCCCATGGTCATAAAAATGGTACATTTGGTTCATCATGACTGCTTCAGGAACAGCCTAAAAAGGAATCTTTTACCAGGACAATCAGAATCTCTATTCTTAGGGCGCCTGAGTGGCTCAGTCAGTTAAGTGTCCAACTTTGGCTCAGGTCATGATCTCCTGGCTGGTGAGTTCGAGCCCTGTGTCAGGCTCTGTGCTGATGGCTCAGAGCTTCAGCCCTTCTTCAGATTCTGTGTCTCCCTCTCTCTTTCTGCCCTCCTCTGCTGGTGTCCTCTCTCAAAAAGAAATTTAAAAAAGAACCTCTATTCTCATCCTTCTCATCATTATTTTTTATTGTATTATAGTTATTGATGGTTCATAGCTTCAAATCAGTATCATTGAAAAATATTGCATTTTTCATATATTGTCTTTAAAATATGAAGTCTTCAAGAATTAGAAAAGTTTAAAGTACTGGGTATAGTATACTGTTCTATTTCTTCCATTGGCTGATCAAGGATAGACTGTCAGACTAAAAGACAAGTAAGCTCACTAACAGTCTGGGCACACTCTGACTTTATTCTTTTAATGCGATAAATGATGTAAAAAAAAAAAAGATTTAGGAACAAGGCTGAGTCCCCTGAGTCTTAGTAACTGCATGTTGATGTGGCTAGAGGTGTAGGATATAGAAAAAGGCCTTAATTGTGTACTTGTTTTATCTGGGCTGCTACTTTCTGAATCCTGGGTAAAATTTCTAATAGGGTACATTTGAATAGTATCATAAGCCAGTGGCTTTTCAAATATTAATGTGCATACAAATTCCCTGAGTGCTGGTTAAAATTCAGTGAATCTAGTGTGAGCCTTTAGAATCTGACTGCGGCTAACAGACACCACTCATATGTACACACACACACACACACACACACACACACACACAAAACCCCTAACCAGTGATTCTCTTCTAGTAGTTCAAGAAGTAAAACAGTTCTGAGGATAGTTTTACTTCATCCTAAATAAATAAATTTATATGTAAATATATATATAATGTACTGAATGCTTCTATGTGTAACAGAAGATGTCCAGAAGCTACAAGATATTTAAGAGTAATGTCTTTTGTCCCCCTACATCTAAGGGACAATTCCAAAATAAACTCAAAGCAAGACATATGGTGAACGACTGTCGATTACATCCGAAAGCTAAATAATCCCTCTCCGGGGATTCAAATTCATGGGACAATAACAATTTGTAACAATTTTACAATAAGAAATTAGTCATGTTAGCCCCAAATCCAGGACATTGGATTCTCTCTTCATTTTTTTTTTAAATAATTTTCATTTATTTCTAGGAGAGAGAGAGAGAGACAGCGTGAGCAGGGGAGGGTCAGAGAGAGGCAGCCACAGACTCTGAAACAGGCTCCAGGCTCTGAGCTGGCAGTCAGCACAGAGCCCGACGCGGGGCTCGAACCCACGAACCGCGAGATCATGACCTAAGCGAAAGTCTGACGCTTAACCGACTAAGCCACCCAGGCGCCCCGGATTCTCTCTTCATTTTAAGGACTTACTTCGTGGTGGAAAGGAAACATACGCAAGAGGAGAGAGGGGACAATTGATTTATTGATGAGCGATTTGGGGGACCCATCACATGACTGGAGAGTGTGTAGAGACTACAGGCCACACCATCTATGGTTTTTAAGTCCTTCCTCTGTTTGCTCACATCTATATGGTTTGACCTAAAGAGGTCCCCGGATGACCGCCTGGTGACTTTCTGGCTGTCCCCGGGCCAGCTAGCACTGGTTACATGATTGCAAAGCACCAGCAGGTAACTGAGGTGTGGGGGAAGGGTTAAACAGTAGGATGATGGGACGGTGGTTCAAGTCAGGTGCGCATAATCTAGAAAGTTTTGCCCAATAGCCGAAGCAAGCAGTGCTCAGAAGAAGAGAGAGAGAGTAACCAGGACTACTTGGTGAAGACGATTCTGACAGCCACAAAGGAAGCAGGAAGGGGAGAGATTAAAAGTGACATAAAAAGGGATTGCCTGACTAAAGGTCTTGAAACCAATAGGTAATAATTTGAATATGACCCAGAAGCTAATGGGAAGTCGTTGGAGGATCTTGAGAAAGGGAGAATAGAAACAGCAGGCATAAAAGATTATCGGAAGCACAGAAGATTGGGCCAATTGGAGGGTAAGAAGCCAAGGGCTGAGGAAGGCTGGCGGGGGGGACCCCGGGCCCAAGCCAGAGGGAGGCCCTGCAGCAGGCGACAAAGCCAGGCAGGTTAAGTGGCTCATCCGGGGGTCCCCTTGGGAGTTTCTTTGCTTGTTTATCAGTATTCTGTATATATTTATGCATATCCTGTCTTATTCTTAACACAAGACTTAACATAGTTCATTTATTGTGCTCATTCCAACAACTTCCAAAAGCGTTTACCAAATAAGCTATAAGCCGAAATCAATCAACTCAGAATTTCTAGGGCGTAGATCTCAGGCTTCACAATTTTTTGAAAAACCACTCAGAAGATGCCAACGTGCAGCCACGGTTGAAAACCACTTTTCCAAAGGCAGCAAAGGGAACAGATGTTCTCATGTCCCAGATGCTCAGCACTGATGACAAATTAGAGAAGTTCTCAGTAGCTAAGGCCGAACAGGACGTGCCCTGGGTGAGCAGTTTTCTTTTTTAGCTAAAAGACAGGATACATAGCAGTTTTCATAGACATTTTGTCCCGAAACTAAACTCAAGTCCGAAAGAAGTGTGTTATCTTTTTTATAAAGGTTTTGTGAAAAAGTTGCTAATGTCAAGGACAGTTTTAAGATAGCAGTGCAGGGGCGCCTTGGTGGCTCAGTCAGTTGGGCGTCAGACTTCGGCTCAGGTCATGATCTCACGGTTCATGGGTTCGAGCCCCGCATTGGGCTCTGTGCTGACAGCTAGCTCAGAGCCTGGAGCCTGTCTTTGGATTCTGTGTCTCCCTCTCTCTCTCTGACCCTCCCCTGCTCATGCTGTCTCTATCTCTCTCTCAAAAATAAATAAAATATTTTGGAAAAAAAAAAAAAGAAAGAAACCAGTGCATACACTTCGTCCAAATGTTCTCCTGCAGACATTGGTAAGTCACCAGTTTCACACCATAATGTGCAGCTCAGGGAAGCCTTTACTCCAGGAAGTCGGGCAAAATGGAGGTCGTGGCTGCTACTTCTCTTCTTCCTTCACCCACTCCTTCTTCTCCTCTCCCTCTTCCTCCTTCTTCCTCTCCTTCTCCTTCTTTTTTAATCTAACATGCTAAATGAATATGAGATGTTTGAACACACCTTTGGCAGATGCCACATTGTCAACCACTCATGAAATAATTCTCTAACAAAACCTATAGGGAAGGTATTTCCTGATCTTATTGAAACTGGAAACTGTATGCTTTAAACACCGGACAGGAAGAAAAGTTATTAATCTTTATTGCTTGTCTCTTAAGAGTAAGACTTTCTTTTTTCCAAGTTCATAAGGAGACCAACCCTATTCAAACAAAAACCAAAGGTTTTTTTTCTTCAGAGAGATCCAATGTCTTTATCTGAAAGTGGGTCTAGTTCTTTTCATGAAATGCAGATACCTGGTAGAGACTCCCAAGTTGTATGTCTGATACCGTAGAAACATAGCCAATTAGAAATCTCTGATCTTACTCCCAAAATTGTGTTCCCCACACTACCCCTCCCTGCTTTCCAATCCACATTTCCATGTTAGCTGTTAGGATTGGACCCACAACATGAATGAATACAGAGACGGAGTAAAGGGAGAAAAATAAAGAGACTACGAGATTTAATAATAAGGTAGGAGGAAAAAAAACGAGGACAGACACATAAAAACTGGACATTGGAAATTTCATGCATCTGCCTAACACCAAAACACCCAGATGAAAAGTGATTGTTTTAAAAAGTCAGCCATCCGGCTGCTTTGCCAACATGGTACCAAACGTCTGGTCATCTGTGACATCTGGAAGGTTGTCTGAATTCTCCATTTTTCCATCTGAATGTTTAGGCGTCCCTTGAACACCACTTGAACACCTTGAACAGCATTTATGGAGAGCATGGTTGAGAAAATGGGGAAAGAGAATACGGCTTACTTTGTAGGAATCAAATTAATCTTATTAATAAGGTAGAAAAGTTTAAATCCAAATAGGGGTCTATCTGGTTAAATCTGGATCAACAGAAAATACGCCCCCACACACACACATGCACAAAACCCTAAACAAAGAACAGCAGCAGTAATTACGCCCACATGAAAGAGGGGCATGAATTAAAATTTCAGCAGCCGACCAGAGAGCATGCCTCACAATATGGCGGGATTGCTGTAGTTGTATTAAGACGTCTTAATTATATGATTGATGTGGGCTTCAAAAGAAAACTCAGAAGCCACAGTGTCTCTGAGGGCATGAGTATTATCGAAAGGATAAAGACAGCTTCCCCAGAAGAAAACCACTCTAAGAGGAAGCCTAGGAGGTTTGCATGGCAGAACTAATCAATAATGTCTTGGTTTTATCTATATTAAGTTTAATAAAATTTGATGACATCCATGATTGAAGATCACACACACAATTATGGCAACATCAAAGGTATTCAGTAGCATACGTTCAGCTTGAGAAGTATAGCAAATCAGAGCCTGAATGTGTATGACCCTCCACAGCACCAGAACACACAGACCCTGAGAGGGGAGAGGGGTTCTCTGAGTCACTTTCCTTCCATGTTTATGAAAAGCCGTGTCAGCTTCCTCACCAGCTTGAACCAGGCACACTTTTCTCTCATCCTCCCAGATTTCTGATCTTGGGACTTAGTTGTTTGTTTTTTTAAGTTCATTTACTTTGAGAGAGAAAGAGTGTGTGTGTGTGAACAGGGGAGGGGCAGAGAGGGGATCCCAAGCAGGCTCTGTGATGCCGGCGTGATGTGGGGCTCGAACCCATGAACCCTGAGTTCATGACCTGAGCTGAAACCAAGAGTCAGATGCTTAACTGACAGAGCTGCCCAGGAGTCCCTGATCTCAGGGCTTGAAAATAATAGGTCATAAGAGCATGCCACCCAGGTAGCTTAAAATCGGCCAAGTAAGTCCAAGTCTGCACTGGATTGGTTCTCACTTAACCACACTCCGTGAAGCCCAATGAACCCAGAGCATTCCAAAGAAGAGACAGCAGAGCAGAAAGGGAGAGATCTGGTGAAATTTCCACCCAGTCCCTAACAACAAAAAAAGGGGTTGCAGGGCTAGGACTTCCTTGTCAAATTTCAGATGCCGTTCTGCAGAACAAAAGGAGAAAATGAGACCTGCAATTATCTCAGCTTTAAGAGCTCAGTGCAAATCGCTTTAATCCCCCAGACTTTGTACCACTGTCAAATTTTATTTTCTCTTCAACAGGTGTACAAATTGTTTGGACCGAAGCAGGAAAACACCATTCAGCCTCTAGGGGCTGAACGAAAGCAGATGATTTCATGAATTGCCTTGCTGTTGGTCATTTGGTGTTTTCTCCAGTAAGAGGACTTTCTTATTCCCATTGGCGCCATTTGTTTTCATCAGGTTGGCAGCCCAGAATGTTACAACTTTCCTGGCAAAAGTGATTCAGTTAAGTGAGCATTCACTGATTGTCAGAGAAGCAGAGCAACTTTGCTGGCTTGTTCAACTCCAACTACTGGACCGAGGAAATCATGAATTTCACTACAGTCTTACTCATGTTTTCTGACCATTTTATTTATTTATTTATTTATTTATTTATTTATTTATTTATTTATTTATTTATTTGAGGCAGGGGAGGCTTGAGGAAGAGAGAATGAGAAAGGGAATCTCAAACAGGCTCCACACTCAGTGCAGAGCCCAACGGGGGTCTCCACTTCTCTACTGTGAGTTCATGAACTGAGCCAAAATCAAGAGTTGGACACCCAACCGACTGAACCACCCAGGCACCACTGATAATCATTTTACACTTGAAGATCTCTCACCAGCCTGATGCCTAACCAATATGACTGACATGACATGTTATGGAAGTTGGTTTTTTCTTTTTTCACTTTGCTTTTGAAAAAGAAATAAGGCTCAGTCAACTGGGTGTCTGACTCTTGATTTATGCTCAGGTCATGATTCCAGGGTCATGAGATTGAGCCCTGCATCAGGCTCCACACTGAGCAGGAAACCTGCTTAAGATTCTCTCTCTCTCTTTCCCTCTGTCTCTCTACTCCACTCGCTCTCTTTCTTTCTCTCTATAATAAAATTTAAAAATAAACAAGTAAAGTAATAAGTTGTAGGTTCCCCCAAAAAAGTCATAAAGTCATGATGAGTTATTAACAAATCAATCAATCAATCAATAGCTCAACTTCTAAAAATAGCTATTTCCCTAAGACTCTGATTTGGTTCTGTTTTCATCTCATAACTTCAGGCAGATGAGAGTTTTCTAGGTGAAAGTGAGGTGATCTGATATCGCCAAGCACAACATCTTCATTTCCCTATCTGAGTAAGTAGAACCAGAACTCTCAAAAGTCATCTTTTTTTGTCATACCACACAACCTTCAATGAACGAAACCAACAGAATACCATATTTGAAATACCCTCAATCTTCTAGGTTTCTCCCAGGGTATTTTCTACGGCTATTTAACAGAAATTTGCTGAGGTTGTTAAGATGTCAAAGGTAAGGGGACATTTGTCTCCTTGCATCACAACTGATGACTACCTTGAAGGCCAATATCCCCACTGGTAAAATGGATCTCCTGTAGCAGTTCAGATCTACTGAGAAGCAGAAGCCAAGGTAGGATTAGCCAGCCCTACAAAAGATTTGACCAAGGAAGCCCAGCTGACTCAGCTAGGAGAGCATAAGACTCTTAATCTTGGGGTCGTGAGTTCAAGCCCCACGTAAAGATTACTAAATACATAAGCAAATAAGAGATTTGACCAGTTGCGTTTGGAAAGTCAGGGCTACTGTGGCAGAAGCAGGTCAGGTCCTGAGAAGATTACTACCAATTTAAGTGTCGCTTCACCAAGAAGTCTCCACATCCCTCTGTCCCCGAAACGAGGAGGCTTGCATTTCCTTGCCATGTTTGGAGACACTGTGTCTTGAACGCGCCAGAGCCGCCATCCCCAGTAAAGAGTGATATTATTAGCTCTGATTGACCAGGGCTGGCGGTAAGAGAGTGAGAGTTAGTGCTACATGAATTACACAGAGTCTGTATCAAGATGAAAATAAAAGCTACTCTGTGCAGACAGGAGGGGTGAAGGGTCCATTGAAAATCAGAGAGATTAGCAACTCATCACATTATTTGTGGGTTATCAGGAGACAGAGGTAATGAAAGTAAGACCTATATCCTTGATCAATAAGAGTTTGACTGCATTTTGAGTTCATTTTCCCCCGCCGAGAGAGAGACAGCAGGCTTACTATTGATCACCGTGTTAATCCATAACCAGACTGGGCCTTAGCCTGGTGAAGCAAGCAGGAAAAATAAGATAATAAGTAGGAACTCTTGATCTTTTATTATGGTGTGCTAGATAAAGAGAGTGCGGGGGTTCAAGGTGGAATGCTTTATAGTTAACCCTTACATTCCCTCTTCATTTGGAATGCATGGGAAGAATCCCAGCCCACCTCGCTCTGACTTTTATTTGACCTTATTTTGCCAGCTTCCTAACTCAGCTGTAGGAAGGACCCCTTTTTAAAGACTGGAGGCCAGTAGTAAGTAGGCCAAGGGACAGTCACATGACCAGCGCCCGCGGTCAGGAGGAAGTTCCTCCAGACCCCACCCACAAAAGCCAAGTGAGATTCCGTTTCGATTTCATCTATTTATATCTTATTGTCTATTTGATATATTTGTCATGATACTTCAGAGTCACTAAATCTCAGCATTTCTGTATAAGTAAATTGCCAAAAATACATGTTACTCTACTATCTAAGGAGCAGACACCATTTAGTGCATAGTTATGCAAATGGGAAAAATGAAGACAGTTGACATTTCTGTTGCAGTGACTCCACAGCCTCCTAAAAGCCTACTGGGCCACGGAAGTCAGCATGATCGCTAATCTAGAACCATCTTAGAAAGCAGTTTATTTTTTCCTTCAACACCCCCCAATCCAACCTAAATCCTGCTCTAATTTAGGCATTTCCTGTCCTGCCTTAATCTATAAGGATATCAACTCTTCGTCAGTGACTCAGTATTTACTCAGGACTGTTTTGGCTGACATTTAGACCAGCTCCACCACTAATCCCTCTGAGAGCTGTGTGCAAATTAGGAAAATTCGACCGCTCTCAACAAGCAGAGCCCAGGCAGCCTGGTAGGATTTCAGCCTCCCCCTCCCCTCATTTCCTCCAGGGAACGGGTGTGCCCAGCCCCCAGGGGAGACCTCGATGCCCGCACCGAAAAAGTGGGTTGATGGCATGAATTTAGACAGTCCGATTGCACTGTACACAGACACAGTTTACTTTTCACTCTCTGTGTCCTTGTCCCAAGTCGGCTATTGCTCATTTAGATTGTTCCTGTGATTTTCCAACTGAGTTTCCATCTGGTTCTTCAAGATGCTCATCCTACTACCCAAAGAGCACCCATTAGTAAATGGCAACTTTCTGTCACCCCAGAGGTAAGGATTCAGGAACAAAAGAAAGGAAAGGTGTGTGCATTAGCGTGTTAGCTGGGTGAGAGAGAAGGGAAATTCCACTTTGGAAGCATAATACGTAAGCTGCTCTACTGAAAATTACAGAGGGCTCCATTTGAAAGCAACACATTTAACAGGGTTCTTTAATGAAATGCCTTTAGCATGTATCATTGTATCATTGAGCTCTTCATCTTAGAATAACCAGGGACATTAAACAACTGGAGTTCTTATAGTTGTGAGTAAGGGAAACCAAACCCTAAGGCAGAACTTCTGGAACTGGAGCCAGAGGTATTTTCACAAAACTGGGCTGTAAAAAAATTGAAACAGCATAGGTTACTAAAACACTCATTTTCTCAATTAAAAGCACCAGCTTTGAACTACCACACTCAGTGCTTGGGATACATAAGTAAATACCTTCTTCTAGAGTGAGGGAGGTCAAAAAAGTTCTCCCTGCCTGGGGCGCCTGGGTGGCTCAAATAGGTTAAGCATCTGACTTCTGCTCAGGTCATGACCTCAAGGTTTGTGAGTTCTTTGTGAGTTCTTTGTGAGTTCTTTGTGAGTTCGAGTCCCAGGCCAGCTCTCTACTGGCAGCACAGAGCCTACTTTGGATTCTTTCTTTCTCTCAAAAATTAATAATATTTTAAAGAAAATTTAGGGGCACCTGGGTGGCTCAGGTCATGATCTCACAGTTGGTGGGTTTGAGCCTCACTTTGGACTCCGTGCTGACAGCTCAGAGCCTGGAGTTTGCTTGGGATTCTGTGTCTCCCTCTCTCTCTCTGCCCCTCCCCCACTCACACTCTGTCTCTGTCTCTCAAAAATAAATAAAAACATTTTAAAAAGTTTTTTTAATTTTAAAGTTCTCCCCCAAGCTTTAAGTATCCCCCCTGAGGGAGTGTGTTAGTATTAATTTGCATTTCAAATGAAGAAAAGATTGTTGAGGAAAGATTTCTTTTTGTTTTAAAATGACAAAAGTCAGGGGCAGCTGCAGGACTCAGTGTTGATTTTGGCTCAGGTTATCATCTCACAGGTTCATGGGTTCGAGACCCACATCACGCTCTCCACTGACAGTGCAAAGCCTGCTTGGGATTATAAATAAATACCTAAGTAAATAAATAAGTGAGTAGATAGATAGATAGATGATAGATAGATAGATAGATAGATAGATAGATAGATAGATAGATAGATAAAATTTTTAAAAATTTAGTTTGGGGTGCCTAGGTGGCTCAGTTAGATAAGTAGCTGACTTTGGCCCAGGTCATGATCTCATGGTTCTTGAGTTCAAACCCTGCATCAGGCTCTGTGCTGACAACTCAGAGCCTGGAGCCTGCATTGGGTTCTGTGTCTCCCTCTCTCTCTCTGCCCCTCTCCTGCTCGTTCTTTCTCTCTCTCTCTCTCTCTCTTTCTTTCTCTTTGTCTCTCTCAAAAATAGATAAACATTAAAAGTGTTTTTAAAAATAAAAAACATAAACATTTAATTTAATTTAATTTAATTTAATTTAATTTAATTTAATTTAAAAAGTTAACACAGCATACCCAAAACTCCCATGAAACAAGTACATCAAGTCAAGCACTGTGATTTAGGGATATGAGGATCAGCGAAGAAGGTAGAGTCAGTTTTGAATAACAGATGCTAGACTGTCTCTGATGGGTTAGCGGATGAAAAGTTGCCCTGAGGCCTTAGGCAACTTCTCTGAGCTTTCCTCTCTTCTGGAATGATCTAAATGATCTTTTCAGCTTTAATGTACCATCATCTCCCCCACCTCATAAACTGATCCTAGAAGTCTGTTATGTAACAAAAATTCAGGGCGCCTGGGTGGCTTAGTCAGTTAAGTGTCTGACTGGGGCTCAGGTCGTGATCTCACGGTTCGTGTGTTGGACCCTCCAGTCAGGNCTCTCTCCTAGAAATAAATAAAAATATTAAAAAAAAAAAAAAAGAGAGAGAGAGATCTTAAATACTGAGAACAAACCAAAGGTTGATAGGGGTGGGGGAGAGGGGAAAGTGGGTGATGGGCATGGAGGAGACACTTGTTGGGATGAGCACCGGGTGTTACATGGAAACCAACTTGACAATAAACTATTTAAAAAAAAAAAAAAGTAAGGTTTATAGGAAGGAGGATGCAGCAATGAAGCTATTGCAAAAGAAAAGATTAGTCCAGGTGAGTCCACCTTCCCTTAGGAGGAAGCACAGGGGGCATCTCATTAGGTGGATCCCCTCATCTTCTTTTGGTGGGGGATGAAGAGGGCCCCTGTGATAGATATTAGCTCATAGGTTCGGTCCAGAAAATTCCAGATTGATTAGCTTAAAATTCTACTCCTGGGAAGGTTGAAACTGCAATTAAATGTTGGTTGGTTGTTATGGGAGCAAATGACTCCATCTTGGCCTATAGCTTCAGCCAGCCTTTCAGCCTGATGTGTAACCAAGTCTTGGTCTCTGCTGCAACGTGGTCAGAATCTTTCAGATTGCCACCAAAAAAAAAAAAAAGGAAAAGAAAACGAACTTCATTATGTAATCCATTGGGATGTTCCTATGAGTTCAGCTGGCCCTTATTTTAGGAAATCAAAAGTAATTTAATAGAGTGGATGTTACTCAAAAACAGAGTTTATAAAACCAGGGACAGCTTGTAACAGCTTTGTAAAAATAGTTGGTTTCAACTTTTAAAAAATTAGGATCTAGCTTAAATGGAGAAATGATGTGTTTGGAGATGGCTGCAGAAACCAGAAGAGAAAATTCTCTTATCAATAAAACACTTTTTTCTTCATTATAAGGAGAAGACAGGTTCTTCATAGAAAATGTTGACGCATGCAGAAAATGTACCAAGAGCAAAATAGTCCTTAAAGCCACGGTAGACATTTCGTAGCATAAACTCTCAGCCTTTTGTCCCTTGCTCATATACAAATGCAGGTTCTTGACTCAATCGAAATCATATTCTAATATTAGGCAACTTGACTTTTTTTCATTTACTCCATAGGATTATTTCTCCATACTCTTTTTAAAATTTTTCTTAACATTTATTTATTTTTGAAACAGAGAGAGACAAAGCATGAGCTGGGTGGCGGGTAGAGAAAGAGGGAGACACAGTCTGAAGCAGGCTCCAGGCTCTGAGCTGTCAGCACAGAGCCCGATGCGGGGCTTGAAGTCACTAACAGTAGGATCATGACCTGAGCCAAAGTCGGATGCTCAACCAACTGAGCCACCCAGGCGCCCCGCTCCATACTCATAAATATTGTCGGAAAACTAGAGAACAGAGTCTTATAATTGTAGTCTCCTTCTTCCTCTGAATCAAATGTACTTTCCCTCTGTGTAAACGGGCCAACGTAACTGGTCAAATGCTGAAAGACAAGATTAATTCTCAAATAGCTTCCATCATTTAGCAATTTGAACATTTATTTCTCTAAGCAGAGCAACAAAATAGTGATTTCCACGTTGGCCTTCATCGACTGCTAATTTTCCAAGTGATTAGATCATAAAAAAATAAACTTAGGTCCCCCGTGTTGGAAAAATCATTGGAAATATTGCCATATGCTCTACCTTTGGGTGTTCTCCTGGTGAGTTCAGACTATAACAGAATACACAGATTGAGTGGCATGTAAGCAACAGAAATGTATTTCTCACAGCTCTGGAAGCTGAGAAGCACCTGTCAAGGCAATGGCACATTCAGTGTCTCGTGAGAGCCTAATTCCTTGTTCACAGATCGCTGCGTTATATCTTTACGTGGTGCAAGAGGTGAGGGAACTCCCTGGGGCCTCTTTTAGTAGAGCACTAACCCCATTAATGGGGGCTCCACTCTCATGACCTAATCACCTCCTAGAGGACCCGCCTCCACATAGCACCGATCTCGCGTTAGAACGTCAACACTTGAATTTGGGGAGGTCCCACACATTCGATCTCTTGCAGCTTTGTCAGACACTATCTACTCCATGTAAAGGTGCAGACACCTTTGGAGAAAATAAAATAACCCATATGACTGATCTTTTTTTTGGGAGGGGTGGGGTGGGCTTCTCTTTTTACTTATGTTCCCTGATTTTAGCACTTGATTAATTTCATTAGCTTTCCCTATATCTGTTTACAAAACAAAAACGAGTCTAAAGTTAATTAGAATGTTCACTTTTGCATTTGATCAGCCCAACTCGGACCCGCCCGACACCCTTGTGACACCATTGTCTGCGAGGATTCCACCAGGCTTGTCATTTCCAAGATGCTAAAAATGGACACTCTTCTTTTACTTAGAAGACTTGGTAGAGAGGCTCATAACTGGCTCAGTCAGAAGAGCACGTGACCCTTGATCTCAGGTTCATGAGTTCAAGTCCCACCTTGCGTGCAGAGATTACTTAAATAAGTAAAAACTTAAAAAAAAAAAAAAAAGACTCAGTAGACACCAAGAGCAAGAGTCCATTTTCTTAGTGTGTCAGAAGAGGGAATGGCCCGGAAAGAGGAATATGTGGTCCTCAGAGACAATGTCTACTTGCCTATACTCAGGAATATAATGACACCAGAAGCCTTTAATCTCTACCTGTAAAATGTCTTGGCATTCACGTGGTGGATATTACCTCAGCATCTGAAAGGCAGCGAGATTGGACATTCTCCAAAAGCTCTCCCGCCCTGAAATTGTAGACTCCTTCAGCCATCCCACAGATACATTTGTCACCAAGAAAACTGACAGTCATTTCAAACTGGGAACACCACACGGAATCTTACTTTATGACGCTCTGTACACTGGGCTATCTTTGGAGAATGTGCTTTGGCCCCTAAAGAAAAAAGGGAAAAGTACTGTTGCATCCAGAATTCATTATTTCAGCGGAGAAGTTAGTGTTCCTTCTCAGGTCAGAATTTGGTTATGGCATTCCAAAGTCTTATTTCACTTGGTCCCACAGTCCAAGAAAGCAACCCCAATCCGATCTCATCTACTTTTGCAAATTCACATGCCATGTTCACAAAAGAGACAATGAGAGAGAACGGCATGCTTCATGCAGATGCATCCCACAACCCAAAAAAGTACTCTCTGGGACTACAACAACAAAATATTGTTCTTCGTGAAGCATTCAAGATCTCTGCTTTTCAGTGAGGCAGCAATTCCCCAAGTTCTTTTTTCTCAACCAGAAAATGGAAAAATAAACATAGCCCACAATAAAATGAACATCTCATGAGCTGAAAAGTTTATACTTTCAAGGAGTTTTCTTTTTTCATTAAGAAAATGACTGCAGCACCTGCATGGCTCAGTGGGTTAAGCATCCGACTCTTGATTTTGGCTCAGATGATGATCTCCTGGTTCGCGAGTCCGAGCCCTGCATCAGGCTCTGTGCTGACAGTGCAGAGCCTGCTGGGGGTTCTGTCTCCCTCTCTCTGCCCAGCCAAGTGCTCCTAAATATGCTTTTAACTCTATAGTTGAACAATAAAATATTAGAATACAGTAGAAATCTAATGGAAAATAAGGAACTATTCTAAATTCTTAATCAAGAATTATTTCTCTACATTATAATGTACATATGCTTTCACTCATTTCTCCAACCCACCAAATGCTAGAAAAGGATTTTTTTTTAAGACATAAGTCTACAAGGATAGGGAGAATGAGAGATAATATTAAAGAAATAAACGTTTGGAATCTAGAAAGCAAGTCAAAGACTGGTCACAGAATTAGCAGATCCCAGAAAACTGAACCATAAATCAAGCATGGAGGAATCTGTGAACTGGTATGAATTACATAAAATAATCTCCAAGGATGCAAATATGCATGGCAGCAAATATTTCTAAAACCTATAGTGTGAGGGGAAGGCAAGATTAGGGCAGTAAAATAAGGAAAATTGTTTTAAAAATCTTTTTAAGAACAAGTCAAATATCTAGACTTTCTTTTAAGATCACACACGGAAGAAATAGCCCACCCTCACTTCATAAAAAAAAAAAAGAGACTGGAAGTTTATTCTCTGCGGTAAATATTTTCAAAATTTCGAAGTCAAATGATCTCTAACTTAGATTTCTATACCCAGCCAAACTAAGTATAAAACTAAAGGCTAAAATAAATATATATTTATATGTGTCTCTAAAATTTTCCTTCCATTCACTCTTTCTCAGAAAGCTATCATTTTGGGGGTCTCTGGGTGACTCAGCCAGTTCCACGTTTAACTCTAGATTTCGGTTCAGGTCATGAACTCACAGTTCATGGGATCAAGCCTCACATTGGGATCTATGATGACATTGTGGAGCCTACTTGGGATTCTCTGTCTCACTCTCTCTCTGTGCCCCTCCCCAGCTTGCATTTGTTCTCTCTCTCTGTCTCTCTCTCTTTCGTTCTCTCTCTCTCCCCCTCAAAATAAAGAAATAAACATTTTTTAAAAAATGAAGATACTTATTTCTCTCCGCCATGACAGTCTTGAGTGGGTAGGATGCCTGCTGGGCCAAAGCTGGGTCCCAGTAATAACAGTAGTAACAATAAAAAGAAAACTCAGCTAAGTGTGCATATGATGTTTTAAGGCCCAAGAAGTGAAGCAGCATATATCACTTCTGTCCTAGTCTGTCACTTACCTGGGCACATTTCCCTGAAAAGAGCCACTGGGGAATTTAGTCTCTGGCTGGGCAACCACATTCCTACCATGCTTACCAGCAAAGAAGGGGAGAGTGGGAGGAATCCATTTTGGTCACATTATGAGACCAAGAAGAAATGTCTAAGACTGTACATCCCAACAGTGAATACGAGAACATGACAACGCGAGAAAGGCCAGATGGGAGCAGAGACCAGTAAGAACACAGGAGATGTCCTATAAAGCCCAACACCTCCTCATCCCTGATGACCACAGAAAAACGCAACAGGGGAGGAAAGAAACCCAGTACACAGTGCATTGGTCCAAAAGAGACAGTTTTGTCAACAGTTGAAAGCAGAGAAGACTGTATTTCCCTAAGCGGCACATTGAAAGTTCAATCACCTACCACGAATCCCACTACTACCCTCCAATAAGTTAGGTCCTCAAAGAAACATCCAGTCAAATACCAAAAAATAGAAAGGCTGCATTTTCTTTGCATGTCGATGGTAAGTATGTATCAGAACCAGCCTCCACTGATGGGCATTCAGCGTGCTTTCAAGTTTTTGTTTTGAACAGTGCTACGACGATTACGTGCATGCACACGTGCGCACCTGTCAGTGTCGGCGCATCGGTCAGATTTGTTTCCTTCGGATCACATCTTAGGAATGGAACTGCTAAATTAAAGGAAATATGCTATTTCTTTCTTTTTTTTATTTTTTTAAGTTTATTTTGAGAGAGAGAGAGTGAAAGTTGGGGAGAGGCAGAGAGGGAGAGGGGGAGGGAGAGAGAATCCCAAGAAGGCTCCTCACTGTCAGCGCAAAGCCCGATGCAGGGCTCGATGCGGGGCACAAACTCACGAACAGTGAGATCATGACCTGAGCCGAAGTCGGAGGCTTAACCAACTGAGCTCCGCAGGAGCCCCAGAGGGAACAAGCTTTTTAAGGTTGTAGATATCTCTTGCTAAACTCTCTCCAGTAAGGTTGTCCCAACTTACAATTCCATGGCAGTGTGTTGGAGTCCTAAACTCTCCTCGTTCTGAGTGTTGGAAGTGCTATAAATACTTCACAGGAAATTCTTATCCTCAAGTGGCTACCTAGAACATTGTCTTTTCTTTTTTAAAAAAATTTTAATGTTTTTTATTTATTTCTGAGAGAGAGAGAGACAGCGTGAGCAGGGGAGAGTCAGAGAGAGAGAGGGAGATACAGAATCTGAAGCAGGCTCCAGGCTCTGAGCTAGCTCTCAGCACAGAGCCCGACACGGGGCTCGAACCCACGAACCATGAGATCATGACCTGAGCCGAAGTCGGACGCTTAACCGACTGAGCCACCCAGGCACTCCAAACATTTTATTTTCAGTATGCATCATGTGCATTGAATAAGGATCTAAACTGAGAAACTGGTAGGGAGGTGTTAAGCTCAGTAATGAGTAACAGCTCATTTCTAATCACGTAATGTGATGTTCAATGATAGGTGCTCTAGAAGAAATACTGAACTGAGGCCCAGAGTGACTACATTCAAAAGGTGCTTCTAGTTCTAGGAGCTGTGTGACATTAATAAATCACTCACCTCTCTGGGCTTCAGTTTCTTTGTCCTTACAGAAATAGGTGATAGAGTTAAATGTAGTAATCTCTCATCCCATAAAATATCAGAAATCTTAATGATCATGAATGTTCTAATTTTCACTTGAGTCAGAGACCCGAACCTAAAGATGAAGCCACGCATGGCTGACACAGAAAACTCAAAGGAGAAGATATGTTTCATTTTGTACTGTCACCAAAATAATCTCACTGGAAACCTCATTAAGGATTCCCCTATGCAACAGAGCAACTGCTGGCTTAAATTCAGATGGATGGCTGTAGCTAATGTAAAATTTTCAGCATCATTTCACTTAAATTCAAAATTCAAATTCTACAAACATTTATTGTGCCCGGAGCTATTCCACATGAAGCATATAAAACAGTGACCCTGTCCCAAAGAGGCTGACAACATAGTTAAGTCATTTTCTCTCAGTAGGTTTTCAACCTAGTATTGTTTCTATTTAAATGAGAGGAGAGAATCCTGAGACTAAGAAATGCCAAAATTAAATAAAATTCCCCAACTGATCTCAAAATTGAGGCTGACTTGTAGCAGTTACGTGCAGATTTTTCTTCATATTTCATGTGTTTTGCGTATTTTGTAAATACATGATTTTCATAGATCACACTGTGTGTGTTACGTGTATATATAGTTGTACTGATAACATACACTAATTTAGTATTAAAATTAACTATTGATACACTTAATAATGCTTGAGTCAAAGTTTCAAAATTAACAGAGAAATATGATCGACAGCAGCAGAGGACCATGTTATATAATACAATTACTTAATTTTAAAATAACTCCATATAATTAACTAATATACCAATTAAGCAATATGTAATTAAGTAAGTTATAGTCCCTGACACTTAGCCACTTAATCATAAAACCGAAGCATATTTTTATAAACAAATAAAATAAATATGAAATCTATTAATTAAATGTGTGGTTGGAGCTAAGAATAAACATGAAGAATAAAAATGATCTATTTCCACAATCTGTGTAATCAGAAAATAAGTCTTTCAATGAAACACATAATTATTATATTAGCATAGAGCCGTTGGCATGGAATGTGGCTCAGTCCCTTAGTTTGGATGCTTGGCCTGCCACGTACCTGCAACTTACCCTTATTGGTTCATCAGTAAAATGAGGATAATAATGATGCTTACTTCATCGTGTCATTTTTCAGAATTAAATTAGATAATGCACAGATAGTGTTTAGCATAACCCTTGATGCCTGGAAAACCCTAGGCATGATTACCATCCAGTTGGTCTGGGAAATTGTCAGCTTCGTGCATAATTTGATGTCAGACAGAATTTTGTGTGTGTGTATATATATGACCTAGTTCATCTCTGTAATTGGTAGGAAAACCAGGAAAGTGGAGGCATAGGAGTTTTGTTCTTTGGGTCGAAGTTCTATAAAGTCCTGTCCTCCAGCAAATTCCTCCTTTCTGTTCAAGGGAATCAAGGTATCATTACCGAAATTTTCACCCACTCCCACTTGCAAACCACTTTGGCAAACAATGTCTGATGACGTTGACAAAAGAGAACTTACACAGATGGGAGCTTTGAGGGGAGACAATGGAAAAATTACTACGGCTAACGTCAAGTGAAGAAAATCTGTTGGGAGGAGATTAGGAACAGGAAGGCTATAGAACCAGGTTTGGGAGCAGATGGAAACAGAGGCAAGTCTGGAGGGTGGACGCAAGCCCACTAAGACCACCCTCACCATAGGAATCTCCGGGGTGGGGGCTCCTGTGTGGCTTGTTCTGTTGAGTGCCCCACTCTTGATTTTGACTCAAGTCATGATCTCATGGTTCATGAGTTTGAGCCCTGCATCAGGCTCTGCACTGGCAGTGCAAAGCCTGCTTGGGCTTCTCTCTCACTCCCTCTCTGTCTGCTTCTCCCCTGCTTTCTTGTTGACTCTCTCTCTCAAAATAAAGAAAGAAAAAGAAATCTCCTGGCCAGAAGTATCTGGCAAAGATGGTCCTACACTTTCTCCCATCTAATTACACATGCCCCAGTCTATCTATCCTGGGATAGAGGAAAGAAAGCCATGTCCCTTTGACTACTGTGGCAAGATACCGGTCCCAGAACATTCCAGAACATCCCAGAACATTGCTTCAGCAACCCCAATCTTTTGAAGGATTCACATTGGGAAAGGATACATAAGACCAGAAGACATTATAAACTAGCCGAGCTCCAATATTGCTTGGGATTGTAATGCCATGTCTGTGAATATCCTTCAAAAAACACAGCCCACTCTGCAAATGCAAAATGGGCTATCAGCCTCACCTGATATGAATTAGAAAGATAGACGTCATGAGGGCACCTGGCTCTCTCAGTAGTTAGAGCATGTGACCCTTGATCTCGGAGTCGTGAGTTTGAGCCTCGTATTGGGTGTAGAAATTATGTAAAAATACAAATCTTTAAGGAAAAAAAAGTAGATACCCATATGTACATACAGTCAGTAGGAGATAAGGAATTCTCTTCTCTCAGACATTGTTCCTCTATCTTCTCTTTTAACAATATCACGTTTTAAGCACAGCAAAAATTGAGTTTTAAATCATTTTTTCTAATTTTAAGAATTTTAAGATATTGTGGTAGGGACAAAAATGTATATGCAGAGTGTACTAAAGCCGTACAAACACACATGCACACACACCCAATTTTATAAAACTACCCATAAAATAATCCTCGTACCGGTTTAATTGGTAATGTTCAGGTATCACAAAGAAGGAACTCAGGGTGGCCGATGGTTTCTATTGAGGCTTGCCTCTAGAGCTGCAATCACATAGAAATTCAGGGGACCCTCTGACATTAGTATTAGGAGGACTAATTTGTTTGCATCTGTTAAATTTACAGTGCTTAACTTTTCAATGCCAAGACTGTCAAATTTCCAGGAAATGTTTTATTCTCTGTTTCCTTTGTCTGCAAAATGAAGCTATCACTGAAATATTTCCAGGGAAATCCCAGTGGAGATCTTTATAGACAAAGGGGTAATTGCATAGATGGAATGAATTGGCTCTAAGACTTCGTACATGTAGAAAGGCAAATAATATTCTGATGATACTGAAGTTAGCAAATCTGGGGTCTGAGAGGTAAAAGGCACAGAGTAATGTAGATGCTTTATAGCGACAGAGAAAGCAAAGGAAGTTGTAGGAAGAAAAAAAAGCAAGTTGAAAAGTACCCTAAACAAGGTTCAAAAAACTGTACATTTTACTAAATACTAAAGAATCCAAATTACACTAAAGTTCTGTAAAATGGAGACAAAAATAAATTCTACTCATTTATTTTTTTTAAAATACTGTACAGTTTTTTAACAGTTTCTTTTGTTAAATAGAACTAATATTTTGATGAAGCAGTTTATCTTTTTTTATTTAATTTTTCTCTCTTTTCACTTATTTTGTTTTAATTTTTCTAATGTTTATTTATACTTGAGAGAGAGAGAGAGAGAGACAAGGGGAGAGCCAGAGAGAGAGAAACACAGAATCCGAAGCAGGCTCCAGGCTCTGAGCTGTCAGCACAGAGCCCGATGCAGTGCTCAAACTCGTGAACTGTGAGATCATGACCTGAGCTGAAATCAGGGGCTGAGCTGACCGAGCCACCCAGATGCCCTAGATTTTCATCTTTTTTAATTTTTAAATTTTTTTTATAAATAGTTTATTGTCAAGTTGGTTTCCAACAACACCCAGTGCTCATCCTTTATATTCTGAGAAATATTTGCCTACTTCATATTATTAAAGAATATAATTATTGTTTATGCTTTAAGTCCAGGGTCCATCCGGAATTATAGTTTGTATGTGGCATAACGTAGGCACCATATTTTTCATTTGTTCATCTCAATTGTTCAAGAACCGTTTATGGACAACATTCTCCTTTTTTTTTCCACTGAATTGTTTTGTGTCCCTGTTGAAAATTGACTAACTATATATGAGTGGGGCTGTTTCTTTTCTTTTTTTTTATGTTTTATTTATTTCTAGGAGAGAGAGAGAGAGAGAGACAGCGTGAGCAGGGGAGGGTCAGAGAGAGAGGGAGTCACAGACTGAAACAGGCTCCAGGCTCTGAGCTGGCTGTCAGCACAGAGCCCGACGCGGGGCTCGAACCCACGAACCGCAAGATCATGACCTAAGCGAAAGTCGAACGCGTAACCGACTAAGCCACCCAGACGCCCCTGAGTGGGGCTGTTTCTGGACTACATTTTGTTTCATTAGTCTATTTGTCCTACCTTATACCATACAACATCACTTAGTTGTTGTAATTTTGCAATAAGTCAAAATAAGCACTGAAAGTCCTCTCACTGTATGCTTCTTCTATAAAATGTTTGCTGTTCTAGTTCTTCATGTCTCTGTAAATATCAGATCCAGCATGTCAATTTCTTAAAAAAAAAAAAAAAAAGTCTGGAACAGAGCTAGTGTATCTGTCCTAAACAGTCTACCTCTGGACTTATCCATGAGGCAGAAATAAAATTCATCTTATTTAAGCCACGCTCATTTTGGATGTCTTTCACTGAAAACGAAACTTAACTCTAATTGGCTCTGACGGACCACTCGCTAAGCCCTGGACCAACTGTCATGGTCGAGGAAGTGTGATGGAGGCAGCTCCACCAGAGTGCCAAGAACTGATTGTGGAGAAGAGACGGCTCCCCAGAAAAACCAGGGCAGGGGCTAGAGGTAGCGGAAGCTGAGAGAGTAAAGAGCGGGTAATGCAGCAAATATCTACCATCCCAGCTACATAGCCCAAAACTAAACAGGCTAGACTATACACATGCCTTGATTTGTTTTGTGTTTGATCTTTTTTTTTTTAAACTCGTTTGCTTTAAAATGTATGTCCAGCCATCAAATTGCTTATACACTCTGAAGTACAAAAACAGCATCCAGAGAGAAGGACAGTAAAACATTGGTTTGGGAGCATAATTCGTTCCAGAAACAAGTTTATAATCCACAGCGCTTGTACATCTAAGTGAATTGCAAGAATCATTGGCTCAGTTGTGATCATGTGACATTCATCATCACGTACTGCTCGTATTGCAAGACATCGCTCGTTTACCAAGTTAAAATTTATTAGAAATGTTTGCTCATCTTGCAGAACACTCGCAGAACAAGTTGCTCGCAATCCAAGGTTTTGTTGTCTAGAAAGGAGACATAAGTATGTAGCGGTCCCGGAGATCCCAGACCATGGTCCTCTGAAGAATTTGACAAGCCAACTCAGCTATGCGTGAAGCCAGAAGTTGATCTTATGAGGATAAAGTATTGCACTTGGCCATAAGCAGAAGCTTTAGAAGTTACTTTGTTGGTTTGTTTCTGCTTATTTTAACTTGATTTGCACTAACCAAACAACAAGCTCAAAAAAAAAGTAAGAAGGGACATGTTTTCAGACTGGGAAGTCACTGTTGGAAACTTAATTTAAAAACTGAGCGGGGCGCCTGGGTGGCTCAGTCAGGTGAGCGTCCGACTTTGGCTCAGGTCATGATCTCACAGTTTGAGGGTTCGAGCCCCGCGTCAGGCTCTGTGCTGACAGCTCAGAGCCTGGAGCCTGCTTCCCATTCTTTGTGTCCCTCTCTCTCTGCCCCTCCCTTGCTCATGATCTGTCTCTGTGTCTTAAAAATAAATAAATGTTAGAAAAAAAATTTTTTAATAAAAACCGAGTGATGGGGTTTTTAAACTAAGCCTGGGCGGCTCAGTCCTCCAACCCTTGATTTTGGCTCAGGTCATGACTGCACAATTCATGAGATGGAGCCCTGAGTCAGTCTCTGCTTAAGCTGCTTGGCTACATCTCGGATCAATTTTCAGCTGTGGCATTCTGAGGATTACTTCCTCCTTCTCCTGTGCCCAACTCTGATGTCCTCACATCACAGTCTGAATCATGCCTTCCCAAGTGTTACAGCCAGAAAGAAACTAATAAGCCAATAGCACACCAACCTCCTCATTTTCAGATGAGGAAACTTGCAAATAAGATCTCTAGGAACTTCTTTCAAATGTGAGAGAATTAAAAACAAAAAAACACAAATGTGAGAGAATTTCCTTGCCCTTTAACAAGAAATATTTCTGTTTTGTATTTATCTTATTTTTTGCCCATGGTTCATTTTGTTTCTTCTTCTTCCTAAATCACCTATCAGAAAGCCCTTTGTATGTGTCAACCAACCAAAGGTGCGGAACCTTAAAACCAGTGAAATGGAAGAACAGAGACAGACTTCCAGGGCTGAAGGGTATGAAGGATGTGATATTATATTTAATTTAAAGCAATTAATCTGAAGGATTATCATCAACCTGATGGCACTGTTTGAACTCACAACCTGTCTGTCTCCAGTGTTGTGCCAGGCAGATTACAGATGGAATTAAATGGACAAGATCTGAGGCTTCAGGTTTACAATACCATGCAGGTTGTTTTAGGCTAATGGCAACGAATGTTCTTCGTAGCTATCACCCACCAATCCTCTGTAGATTGCCGTCTCAGGTAGAGACTGGACAAGCATAGAGACCACCCCGCCTTCACACGGCCTCTCTCCGCAAATCATGGTGCACTTAGAGACTACCTTTTCTTTATGAGCTCAGAGTCAAGTTCATAACCCACTACTAGTAAGGGAATACGACTTTTGGCATTGCCATTTTTCATCCTTCTTTCCTTCTTGTTTTATTTTATTTGCTTCTAGTTTATTTTATTTAGCAATATAATTTATATTTTCATTAATGATTATGAGGCAAGATATGATTTTTATGTCCTACTAATTATATTCTATCAAGTTATACTACTGTGTGTGCATGTAAGTTTGGAAGTATCCCAGAAAGAGAATAGGTTCTGGAATCATGTTGCTTTCCTTTAAATCTTTCTTCTGCCACTTAGTGCCTGTGTGACCTAAGAGGAGTTATTTAGCTTCTCTGAATCTCAGCGAACTAGGAATGAAAATATCTTCTTCAGAAAAGCTTGTCAGGACTGAAGGTAGCGTAGCTAAAATACCTTGCACATTGCCCAGCACTGAGTAATCATGTGTCGCTGAATATACTTACTTAAGAAGCTGGTTGTCTGCAAATAAGGGGTTGATATTCAAAATCTATAAAGAACGTATACAACTCAGTAACAACAGCAGCAGCAGCAACAACAACAAAACTCAACCCAGTTTTTTAAAAAGTGGGCAGTGGAACTGAATGGACATTTTTCTAGAGAAGATATCCAAATGGCTAATGGGTGTGTGAAGAGGTGCTTTACATCACAGATCATCAGGGAGATGGAAATCAAAACCACAATGAGATATCACCTCACAACACCTGTTGGAAAGGTTAGGATCAACCATTCCATTGTTCATTGTTGTGCATTGTCCATTGTTGTCCATTGTCAACCATTGTTGACAAGAGACCACAAGTGTTAGCAAGGATGTGGTGAAAAAACAACATTCCGTGGACTATTGATGGGAAGTGTACATTGGTGCGGCCACTCTGGAAATCAGTATGAAGCTTCCTCCAAAAATGAAAAATGAAACTACACTATGATCCAGCAATCCCACATCTGGGTATACCCAAACGCAATGAAAGCAGGATCTCAAAGAGATGTCTGCTCTCTCGTGTTTATTGCAGTGTTATTCACAATGGCCAAGATATGGAAACAACCTGAGTGTCTATTGATGAGTGAATGTATAAAGAAGATGTGAAATACACAAACACACACACACATATATATATACACAGGAATATTATTCTGCCATGAAAAAGAAGGAAATCCTACCATTGGAGACAACATGGATGGATCTTGAAGGGATTATGCTAAGTGAGATGAATCTGATAGAAAAAGACAAATACTGGGGCACCTGGGTGGCTCAGTCGGTTAAGCGCCCGAGTTCGGCTCAGGTCATGATCTCATGGTTTGTGGGTTCGAGCCCCGTGTCGGGCTCTGTGCTGACAGCTAGCTCGGAGCCTGGAGCCTGCTTCGGATTCTGTGTCTCCCTCTCTCTCTGACCCTCCCCTGCTCACGCTGTCTCTCTTTCTCTCTCAGACATAAATAAAACATTTAAAAATTTAAAAAAAGAAAAAGACAAATACTGTATGATATCACTTATACGTGGAATCTGAAAAAAAAAAAAAAAAAAAACTAGTTCCTAGACACAGATTAGAATGATAGTTGCCAGAAGGTGGGAGGCAGGAGAAAGGGGGAAATGTTGGACAAAGGTATAAATGTGTGGTTAGATGAGTAAGTTCTAGAGATCTAATGTACAGCTAAGAAACTAGATTCTTAAATGTCCTCGCCACAAGAGAAATGACAATTACGTGATATGATAGGGCTGTTAGCTAACTCTACACTGGTAATCATGTTACAATATATAAATGTATCAAATCAACATGTTGTATATCACTTACCAACTGTTTACAATTAATAATAATAAATAAATAGAAATGAGCATTTCCTGCCAAGTCAGCAAGATGAATCTAACCACATTAATACTATACTGCTTCCCCTGTCCTAATGCAAAAGTACCAGCTACAACCTTCCCTAAGGTGTCACCTTGACACAGAGAGGGAGGGAAATAGGAGAAGGAGAAGAGGAGTCACAGAGACCCCCTGAATTAATCAAATGAATACCCAACAATAACCAAGCCAAAGAAGGCAGACTATGCCCCAGTCCCTGCTTACACGGTCACCAACCAATATTGGTCTCAGTATCAACAGAGAGCTTGGAAGAAATCCCAAACAGGAGCGCATGGGTGGCTCAGTCGGTTAAGCATCCGACTTCGGCTCAGGTCATGATCTCACAGTGAGTTCAAGCCCCACATCAGGCTCTGTGCTGACAGCTCAGAGCCTGGAGCCTGCTTCGGATTCTGTGTTACCATCTCTCTCTGCCCCTCCCCAGCTAGCACTCTGTCTCTGTCTCTTTCAAAAATAAACAAACATTAAAAAAAAAAAAAAAGAAATCCCAATCAGTCTCTTATCATGAAACTCAGAAGTCTGTGATTTAACAAGCTTTCCAGGTGATTCTTATGCATGTCAAAGTTGGAGAAATGCGACTAGAAAATACTAATGATGGAACGCACCTGTAGCCATCAGCCGGTCTAGACAGAATAAGCACCAGTGACCCATAGGCTGGATCTGGCCTCCAGGATTGTTGGTCTGGAACTGCAAAATGATATTTTAAATGGCCACTTTCACGTGTTGGAGTTTGGAATTACTAGGTTATCTGAAAAATCAAAAACTGTGATAAAATTGAATCTGTGTTTCCACAAGGTCACATTTAACAAGGGGTCACATAGTGGCACCCTCTTTAGGACAGGCTCTTGCCCTCCATGCTGGCATGGCCCCCACCACTCCCAGTGATCACCCCTGGTCCCCACAACCCACCTACTGTCCCCGTCACGCCCCCGTCTGCATTTGGAACAATCAGTCCCGAGCTGGTTCAACTCCTCCATCCCCGAATCAGGAAAGTAAAGCTCATGTCAGAGTGTTTAGGACAATTCAGCTAGCAATTTAAGAACAGAATAATGTCTCATATAAATGGTAGTTACCATGACAGTATCATTTATTAGAAGAAAAAATAACTTGGACCAGAACACTGGCTTGGGGATACTCTCTGTGTTACGGTTCTGTATCTTCTTTCCTTGTGGCTGTCCTTGATGTTTATTTTCATGAGATTTCTCGCACAGCAGAATGTTATTTGGAAAAGGGAGACAGTGTAATTTGCTGAGTTTCACAGGAAACAATCTAAAAAGCAAACAGTTTTGTTCTTACATGGGCTGCATCTTGTCCTTCTATTACATGGTCGAAGTGTGTCATTTCTAACAAAGGCCAGCAATTACACTTGTAAATGGTATGCTTGTGTTGGTGCAGGAAGGTTTCTCGTGTGTTTGTAAAACATGGATATTTAAAGTTTCCCAGGTGATTCTGTTTCATGCAACCAGGTTTAGGAAGCACTGATTTGTTCAACCCCAACAAAATACAACTGTCTGCTCTCTGCCACCCCAGACAGATGGGATGGCTGTTTTTATTTTTTTATTTATTTAAANTCATGATCTCAAGGTTTGTGAGTTTGAGCCCCGCATCAGGCTCTGTGCTGACAGCTCAGAGCCTGGGGCCTGCTTTGGATTCTGTGTCTCCCTCTCTCTCTGCCCTTCTCCTACTGGTACTCTATCTCTCTCTCAAAAATAAAGAAATATTTTTAAAAATTTTAAATATATAAATATGCTTACAAGCCAATTGAATTATTGGGAAGTTCTTTCTTCTATTGAGCTGAAATCCACCACCTACAATGCCTGTTGTCTATTTGATTCCCTTTGAAAGGTCTATTAGGACATTTAGTTAGACACCCCAACAGTATCTCAATTGATCTTTATTTTGTTTCAGAACTGAGATCCATTGGTCATCATCCTTAAGAGTAATGATGAGATTCATCTTCTAGGAATGTCTTCTGTATCAGACACAGAGCTGGAAACTTTGGATCCCTTCCCTCACATTCCCAACAAGACAGACAAGTGAATTCTATGACCCATTCTGGGAGAATGACCAGTCACTAGTCAAAGCTACACTGGCCTGGCATGAGTTGGTAGCCAGGTCTGGGCACAAAATGTTTTAAACTGGGAGCTTCCTGATGTAGAACACTAAATTTCCAGGTTTAAAGTTAATGAGCATTATCAGCACATCATTTGTTTTAAACCCAACCTCATATCTGACTGGTTGGATGATGAATCCTGGAAGACTCCAGCATCAGCCTGCAGATGCATGACCCATCACATGCATCCACCTGTAAACGCAGGGCATTAGGAATGAGCTTGTCAGACCCTTAAGCAAAAGACAACAATCTCAATAGAATAAGGGAAAGGACAGCATCATATTCATCGACAAGGAGTCTTCTGGAGGGTTTGGGTGGCAGACACGAGGCATGGTTTTGACCATTAACATGTACACTATTTATCAGAATGTGGAAAAAAGTCGGGGGGGAAGAGGATTGTTGTTTGTCTTTCAGTGTTGATTTTGGTTTGCTTTATTTTTGCTGGTCTCTGTTCTCCCCACATTCCTCCTCCATCTTCCATTTAAAAGTAACAAATAAGTGACCATTTAATTTAAAAAAAAAAAAGAAGGACTGTCGCCTTTAAATCCAGTGAGTGCTCCCCAAAATACAGAATAAGACCTACACAGTGGTCTAACACACTCAACTAACATTCGTCTCACCTTATACAATAGGCATCATAAAACCTTTGTGTTTCTGATATGTGCTTATAGTTCTGTGTGTCTTTGTCGCAGAGTGAGGAGTTAATTTCAGAGAGCTCGAAGATTTCTTTTTTTGTTTGTTTGTTTAAGTTCATTTATGTATCATTTGAGAGAGAGAGCAAGCGCAAGTGGGGGAGGGGCAGAGGGAAAAGGAGAGAGAATCTCCAGCAGGCTCCTTGCTGTCATCACAGACCCCGACGTGGGGCTCGATTCCACAAACTGTGAGGTCGCCACCTGAGCCGAAACCAACAGTCAGTCACTTAACCAACTGAGTCACCCAGGTGCTCAGAGATCCACAGATTTCTGATAGGATTTTATTTTATGGTACTGCATCCTTAGGGACAATGATTCTACTGGAGATGCATTTGTAAAATGTGATTTTTTAAAATTTTTTGCAGAGTTTCGTGAGGTGTGTTAAATGTTTATTTACCTTCCATTGTAGATATTGTTTCAAATTCTGTTGGATGGCTGTTTCAAAAGAAAAATAAACATGAACTCCAATTTATGTTTTTATTTTCAAATAGCTTCAGCAAAGTGAGTCTCTCCTAATTGAAATTTATTCGGTTTGATTATGCAACATGAAGAACAATAGCAAAGGCAGTTTGCAATCACTTGATTTATTTCAAGTTTTGCCACTCTGCCATTATTAAATTAATTCACCTTCTAATAAAAATAATTCCTAATGTTGAGGAAATACAGATAAGTAGAGAGAAGCTTTATTAAGATCATCAGTATTAAAACCAAATCTTTTTTTTCTCATTAAAGAAGATACAGTCAATTTAATTAATTCACATTAATCTCTAGTTGACATTAAATTCATGTAAAAATCTACACTCATATAGATTATTAACACTAAGCCATAAAAAATGTTTTAAATGATTAATATATAGAAGAAACACAGTTCTAAAGATTGAAGTGATTATATTTTAAAACTTCTATAGGGGTGCCTATCTGACTCAGTAGAGCATGCGACACTTGATCTATGAGTTGTGAGTTCAAGCACCATGTTGGGTACAGAGATTACCTAAAAATAAAATCTTTAAAACACACACACACACACACACACACACACACACACACACACACACGCTACTTTTGGAGCACCTGGCTGGTTGAGTCAATAGAACATGTGACTCGAGATCTGAATTGTGAGTTTGAGCTCTGCCTCAGGTGTAGAGATTACTTAAAAAAAACAAAATCTTAGGGGCGCCGGGGTGGCTTGGTCAGTTAAGCCTCTGACTTTGGCTCAGGTTATGATCTCATGGTTCGTGGGTTCGAGCCCCATGTCGGGCTCTGTGCTGGCAGCTCAGAGCCTGGAGCCTGCTTCAGATGCTGTGTCTCCTTCTATCTCTGATCCTCCCCTGCTCACGTTGTCTCTCTCTCTCAGAAATAAATTTTTAAAAAACATTAAAAAATAAAATAAAATCTTAAAATAAATAAAATAAAACCAAATTAAATTAAAACAATAAAATAAAATTCTGAGACCATTTTTTCATTTTATCAAATACTTGTGATTTAGGAAAACAAGAAATCAGAAAAGTATCTTTGTTTAATTTTTTAAAATGTTCATGTACTTTTGAGATGAGACACGGGGCTCAAATCCAGGAATGGGTACCGTGAAATCATGACACGAGCTGAAGTCAGATGCTTAACCGACTGAGCCACCCAGGTGCCCTGAAAAATATCTTTTCTAAAGAAAAAAAGTAGAAAATTTTACTAGGATTTTGATTTAGGATTGATATCTCCTTCTAAATGAACTGAAAGTGATCACAGTATAAAAATTAACCCCCAAATTATTTTCATGCTTAAACCATTTAAATTCTTATTTGGACAGACAGTTCTATTTTGTGAAGCTTTCTGATATTTTATTTCTTTACTTTTTCTAGAAAAGAAAAATTATTATAAGGTAATCAATAATTCACCCCCAACATTTTTACATCAATCTAGATAGTAGAGCTATCTTCATGTATGAATTTATTTTCATTGGACTTGTAGAATGCACCTCGAATTACGGGTAGATGTCAGGTGACATCTTTTGATTCTGGCTTTATAAATCTGTTTTCAGGCTATAGATGATGAAAACATCATCTGTGTTTCACCCTAATTTCAGACTGAGTTCTCACCCCAAGTCCATGCTGATCGGCCTTATAAAAGTTTAACTTTGGTTCATGAGCTCCTCCATATGAGGTTCAAACCTTCTACCAGGGCAAGTCAAACTGACCAGAATAACTTTCTTTTCAACATATACTGCCTTAAAGAACTCACCCTTCACATCTAATAACAGCAACAAGAAACAGACTTGTATTTTACCCAGCTTTTCAACTGCATGATAAGCTCAGAGCTAATTAATTTAATAGACTAAAAGATGCCTATTTTCTTTATTTACTTTTTTTTTTTTTTGGTCTTGATCAACATTAGGGTGCTTGAACGGACACCTCTATTTTTCTTAGAGTTTTAAGGCTTCCTTTCATGTGGGAGAAAAATGGCTAAATATGTCAGGGTTTATCAAACAGAGCCTTGCTTTTTTGGCTGGTCGCTTTTGCCTTATCTAGCAAACACATTACCCTCTCCATCAAAATGTGGCTGAGCAAACAATGCGGTAAAGCCCACACACATAACCAGAACTACCTTGAAACAGCCTCTAGACTCTTTAAACTCAGCTAGAAAGCTGATTAGGTCCCAGATCTTGCACATTATCTTATTTTTGATAGCTGTGCTATGAAAAGGCAATAAAGAAAAAGCTGTCTAATAAGAAGGCAAGTTAAAGTGTCTGCTTACTTAAGAGGTATACTTAAAAGGAAGGAGGAAAAAAAGAACTGTGTAAACTAGTAGAACTATTTGCAAATCTCAAAGGGAGCAATGTTCAAAAAAAAGGATTTATTTGTGAGTTAAAGGAGAGCCACGATATTTCCTTAAATCTCAGCATTCACGTACAGGAAGCAACTTCGTCATGGCCTATTTTCCTTTCTCCTATCTTTGTTTAGTACACTGTTGGCAACTTTGAAGCTGTTGTTTGTTCAAATATGGGAAAGTCAAAGATTCCTTCCAGGCCTATGGAATAACCACAAAAAAAGACACATAGGAAGTTATGTATATTTCACTGAAGTTACCTTTTCCTGATCTAAAAGAGTGAATTAATTAAAAGGTGAGAAAATTTAACACTGAAACTGACTTGAAATATCTGAGATTCACTTTTGCTACCAAACAGAACAATGACAGGTATTTAGAAGGAAATATTTTAGCCAATGAGCAAAGTGCATGCCTGTTTTTCGGCATCTTAATCTCACTGAAACTCCAGCTTCTTGGAACTCTACAGATTTTTGGCCTATGTGTAGAGTGGAAACAGACTGGCTTACACCATGGAGTGGGTTGAAAACAAAAGATGTGAATAGGATATGCAATGCTGATTTAAAGAGATGAGGGGCGTGGTTCAAGGTGGCAAGGTCACTGTTAACATGTGTAAGAAAACACCAGCCTCTGTCTGGACATGTTTGCAAGATCTGGTTTGGGAAGTGACATAAAGTGAAAACTATTCCTACCTGAGGATCTGTGATCTAATTGCAACAAAAGCAAGTCATATTCTGTATCCATGGAGGGTGACTTGGAGGGACTGAGGACCAGTGCTGTTAGCTGCCTTTTAAGGACTCTGGTTCCGCTTAGCTCAGATCTTGAGATACTATCTGGAATGGCAATAGATCAGCTCAAAAACATGAAGAAAGAGGGGCACCTGGGTAGCTCAGTCGGTTAAGTGACTGACTTCGGCTCAGGTCATGATCTCACGGTTTGTGGGTTCAAGCCCCGTGTCGGGCTCTGTGCTCACAGCTAGCTCAGAGCCTGGAGCCTGTTTCAGATTCTGTGTCTCTCTCTCTCTCTGACCCTCCCCTGCTCATACTGTCTCTCTCTCTCTCTCAGAAATAAATAAAACATTAAAAAAAAAAAACATGAAAAAAGATATTCCATAGTTGAGGTAATGCTGATTTTATTCCTAGTTGAAACTGGCTTTTTCTTAATTTCAAAAGTCAACATGTGAAAAAAATCAAACCCTGAAAAAAGTGTATTATCTAACTCTATTCATTTTCATATCAAGACTCTCATTTTTCATCAATAACCTAACATGAGGAAATGAGGAAACATCCCTTTCTGTTAAAAAAGAAATTTACTTGCGGCTCCTGGGAGGCTCAATCGGTTAAGGGTCTAACTCTTGGTTTCAGTTCAGGTCATGGTCTCAGGGTTCCTCTGAACCCTGAGTCAGGCTCTGTGCTGACAGTGTGGAGCCTGCTTGGGATTCTCTCTCTCCCTCTCCCTCTGACCCTCCCCATTGGCCTGTCTCTGTCTCTTTCAAAATAACCAACTAAACTTAAAAAAATAAAGGTTTAAAAAATATTTTTTTAAGTTTACTTATTTCTTTTGAGAGCGGGAAAGACAGAGAGAGTGAGCAGGGGAGGGGCAGAAGGAGAGCGTGAGAGAGAATCCCAAGCGGGCTCCATGCTGTCAGCACAGAATCTGACTCAGGGCTCAGACTCAGGAACCCTGAGACCATGACCTGAGCTGAAACCAAGAGTCAGAAGCTTGAGCCACCCAGGCACCCCTAAACTTTTTTTTTTTTTAATATTTTTTATTTATTTCTAGGAGAGAGAGAGAGACAACGTGAGCAGGGGAGGGTCAGAGAGAGAGGGAGATACAGACTCTGAAATTGGCACCAGGCTCTGAGCTGGCAATCAGCACAGAGCCCGATGCAGGGCTCGAACCCACGAATCGCAAGATCATGACCTAAGCGAAAGTCGGACGCTTAACTGACTAAGCCACCCAGGCGCCCCAAGCACCCCTAAACTTTAAAAAACATTTTTTTTTTATTTAAACTTGAACAGCTTCATACAAGATAATGCCTGGCACATATGAAAAGAATATCATAAAACCCCGAGGGTGTTAAAACATGCCACGAAGTACTTAAATACATAAGGCAAAATGGGGATGGAGTGTGCCAGCATCCTTACCAAATGAGAGGCTAAGAAGTAAGTCACATAGCTGTTTGTCTTTTTAGAGGCTCTTAGTGGAGTTTTCCTGTGATTCCGTGTACGAACCATTCAGTGGCACGCCAACCACGGCCTGGAGCTGTGTTTCAGTTTGACATTTACAAAGAAGGCGGACTTACTGGGGCTCAAGAGACAGGGAGAAAGACAATAATTACTCCGCCCCAGGGACAGGTTTGCACTCCGGTTCACTGTCTTCATAGAAGCCCTTCAAATATAGTGTTGAAGTTTTGGAGTCTAATCACAATGTTCTGGGAGACCGTAAATAAAAGCATTGTTGTCAATAACACAATGAGACACTGATGCAGATTATGGGCTATGATAATAGCAGATGCCAATCTAGTAATAAATATACGGTAGACACTGCTTTGGGAGTTTCATGTGTTACCTCACTGCTTACCGCAACCCCTGAGTTGCGATTATAATTTCACTAGATGAGGAAACTGAGGGACAGAGAAATGCAGTCATTTATGCATTTATGCACCCAGGGCTGCAAAGTGGCCAAACTTAAAACAAGTTCATTTGTATATGTGTCTGTGTGTGAGCACATATTAAATATGGTCAAAGTGTCTCCCTTGAAAAGAAAGGGGACCCCACCCAATTTATCTGTCTCCCCAGGGAGACAATATGTGGAAGGTTTTTGGTTTTGTTTTTTTTTTTTTCCATTATCAGGGGTAATATACATTGTATTCTATTCAAGAAACCTGGTGGGGGAAGGAGTGGTAGATGGCTTTGAAAAAGGTGTATTTTCAATGCAAATCAATGATTTGGAAAACAGCTGCAAATTGATTTACATGGTCTCAAAATTCCACTAATTAAAATGTGTAGATTTCGTTCACCACAAATTGGCCTTTTCTTCATCTTGCTTAATGTGCCTTAGTACCCCATGGCTGACACTCTGTCACAGGTAAATATTTCCTTCATCAGCCTACCCTTTCTCTGCCCCTGTAGAAGTCGTTTTTGTACTTTTGATAATGTCTGTTTTTCTCAGCAGAAAGATGCCTGCCCTGAAGTTTTGCAAATAGTTTGCGTTTTGTCGCTGAACACCATGTACAGACAAATAGCAACACCAAAGGATTTTTAAAAATTGCTGAGCTTGATATTATCAGCAAAGAAGGTAGGCCATCAGGGTCTTCCAAACCTGCCCCAAATCTGAGGAACAATTAAAAGGAAATATTCGCTGGGATGGAAAGTACAGCTCACACTTGATTAATCTCTTTACCATCATTATAAAGTACACAATCAAGCCAAAAGATGCATTTTTGTGAATAACAACACTAAAGGGAGGGAAATGAATGAATGAGTAGATAGATGAATGGATGAGAGTGCAAGAAAGTTTTAATTATTAAAAAAAAGAAAGTTTTAATTATAAATGCTGCCATTGTTGCTATCACTGGGATATACAAGATGTTTTTCCTGCCATGTGAACCTAAGACCTGATGAGAAAAAAATAATTACTTTAGCTGTGCTGACTTATTTGGGGGGCAGTTATGCATTTAACATCTTTTTCAAACACTATGAATCTTCACCCGCCGATGCAGCATTATATACTTATGCAATTAACCATAGTGGTAATGACCTTCCCGTATGATCTAGAATGACAAAATGAAACTCTGATTGACAAAGGATATATAACAGAGCTAAGATGGCCTTTCCAGGCTTCACCAGTCGTCCCAAGAGTTTCGAAAGGACAAACATAAAAGTAGCAAGCACGATAAACATTACTGAATTTCAATATCACTGAAAATGAACACAGATTTGAAGCTTGACTTTTATACACACACACACACACACACACACACACACCCATTGCTAAGCAGATTAATAGTAATCCAAGAAGATGCACGAAAAATGAAAAACGTGTTCCATTTTGGAAACACTATTTTTCAAGTACAAGTTAGTTTAGTGTACATACCCCTGTGTACTCTGTTAGCGTCAGTTTTTAAAAAGTCAACGAGAAAGCTCCTTTCTTCTGGAAAACTCGTGGGAAGTAATTACTCATTGGCCCTTCAGGAGGTAGTGCTAATTTCTCTAGGATGTGCCCAGATTATTAGGATCATTTACTTGAAAAGACCCAAATATGAAAGTATATGGACAGTGTGTTCTTGTGGGGGAGGGGAGAATTGTTTTCTCACCCACGAGGATGGTTGGGGGTCTGGGGCCATTGAATGTTAGTAAGAATCCAGTCTGTTGCCAAACGACTTTAGGAACTAATTCCCACTGCAACCTCAGGAGGCTGTAAAAAAGAACCATTCTGTTTCCTTTCCTACTGCTTTCCACATCCCAAAGCTGTTATTGAAAGACAGCAAAGGAGGGGCGCCTGGGTGGCTCGGTCACTTGAGCGTGCCACTTCACTCAGGTCACGATCTCACGGTTTGTGAGTTCGAGTCCTGCCTCCGGCTCTGCGCTGGCAGCTCGGAGCCTGGAGCCTGCTTTGGATTCTGTGTCTCCCTCTCTCTCTGCTCCTCCCCCACTCGTCCTCTGTCTCTCTCTCTCCAAAATAGATAATAATACCTAAAAAATTGTTTTAAAGAGGGCAAAGGAAAAGAAAGAGAAGCCCACACTATTTGATATTTTCACCACCACCTCCACCACCCGACCACCGGGCCACCCCGCCTCCCCCAGTTAAGGAAATGTTAGTCCGGCCACAAATCAAAATGAATAATTTGATTACACTTGGGGGACCAGGGTAAACAAAGGTTGTGTGCGCCGTCATTATACTCACTGAACCACCTCAGGAGGTATTTAAAATATTTGGGGGTTGCAGGTGGAGAGAGGTTTCTTGGCCGTAGTTGTTCATTGAAATCTCTTACAGGATTTTTTTTTTTTTTTGAAACCTAGTCTGTGATGCAGAGCCTGCTGGGCTAAATTATGAACCAAAGGCTTTGGGGTGGTAACAATCAATCAAAATACCTGGGGTAGTGTGTAATGTGCATGCCCTTGTCAGCATGAGCAGGCTGCCCCCGCACACAGTCCCTCAGCAGGTTAAATAAATATGATACTATAGACAAACAGACAGGATCACACGGCTGCATCAATCAGCTGTTGATAAAATACAATCTTCCTTTAATACACGCTGAGAAAGTTATTTAACACTTACAAAACCTATATCCATTTCTTGTCTTTTTTTTTTTTTTTTTTCCTTTTCAAAGTGTAACTCTTTTAAAGAGTAATGGGAAGAAGTTGAGCGGTCTCCGGTGGAGGAAGGGGACTTAATGGAGCCAAAGAAACAGACGCAGCAGACTAACCTGGTGGGGGGGAGGACAGCCCGGGGTGGGGTGGTGGGGAAACGGGGCCGGAGTGTCCCTGAGAATGCAAACCACGAAGCTTTGCAATGGATCTCAGAAAACGTGGATACCCTGTTGAAACTACCCCTACAGGGAAGCCCCGGGTGCAGAAGCAAATGCGTGTTATTTTAATTCCGTTCTGATTTCAGCTCATTTCAGCTCTGCAGTTTGCCTGCACCTGGAGCAGAGGAGAGAATCGTTCTGGATTTATTGGGGGGTGGGGGGCAGAGTGGGGGTTGCCGGACAGGGAGTCATTTAAAAAGCAGGGGTGGGGCGGGGCTCCAGCGAACTTAGAAAAGTGATCCCATAGACCCGGTGGTAACGGCGTGAGCGCGGGCTGCCCGCACACCGGTGAGGCCTGGCGGTCCGAACTCGGGAACCAGGAAGACACCCGCGCCGGTTCGCAGCGAGGATGCTAAGTGCCTGTGCGCTCTGTGGCTTGAGAAGAAGCCCATCCGTGGTTAAACATTCCACTGTCCCCACTTGCAAACCGGCGAAAATGACAGGGGTTGGTGCCGGGGGCCCCTCGACCCACGCTGGACTGTAATTTAAGTCGATTTTGACTTTCACCTTCGCCTGGCGCCCGGCGTCGCCCACACACGGCCGCTTTGCGCGCACTTGCACCCCGGGGTCCGGGGTCCTCTCCTCTGTCGCGCGNATCACTGCCCCATCTCCCACGAAGCTCTCCTAAGTGCCGTCGCCACCGCCTAAATGCGGGGAGTGCGGCAAGGCGTCGCCTGCCACTCAAAATGCCGACCTTTCCCAGCCTGTTGAAATAACCCGCCGGGGCAGCGGGAGGTGTTGACGCCGCGTTTGTCAGCGCGCGGAGCCGCCCGGGACCCTTCTCGGCGGCGCCCGGAGCTCGGAACCAATCCGATCCGCGCGATGCGGCCGCGCACTTTGCGCGGCTCCTCCCTCGGTCACGCACGCCCTGCCCTGCGGTTCCCCGAAGGTTCGCGCCGGGGACGGGCTGCTGTTGGCGACCCAGGAGTCTGGGGCGCGAGGGGCGTGGGTCACGGCGCGCCGGCTCCTTGCCCGCTGTCGCAGGCTCGCCTGGGCGGCCCGTGCCACGTAGGCGCAGAAGGCGACAGATCGAGACCCGGACCGGGACGCCCGGCCTGGACCCCTCGCCCCCAGCCCCGTAGCGGACTCCCTACCCAAGCCCCACGTCCAACTCGGGGGCTCCCCTGGGCCGGAGGCGGGGAGGGGTCCCGGTGAGGGAGGCAGGAAAGGAGGGATCCGGCCGCCCTAAAGCGCTATCAATCCCAGAAACTCGCTTGAGGTCCCCTCCCCCCATCCCTCCACCCCCGGGTGCGGCTTCAGCTCGCGGTGGCGGCGACCGGGGCCTTGGGGACCCGAGGACGCGCTGGAATCCTTGCAGCATTTTTGGAGCCTTGGCGCTTTCAAGAGCTCTTTACCTGAAACTGACACCCGCAAGCACTCCCCAGGGACCCGTTGGGCAGACGGGGTGGCAGGGCCAGGCGGGGCCTGTTGGCGAGACACGGGGACATTTGTCATGGGTGACCCGGCGCCTCGGCTTCTGAGCCCACGCCGGCGCGGGGAGGCCCGCGCTAATGTAATAAAGCGAGAGCGACAAGGGGAAAGGCCTCCCTCGCCCCGGGGCCGCCACATGCTCGCTCCGGTTTACTGTCAGGGCTGGTCGAGGCTGTGGCTTCATTTCATATTCCATTAATATTTACAGCAGCTATTGAATTTCCCATTACAAAGTTCACCATACGCACTGCTAATATGAAATTTTAATAGTATTGCGCACATTATGAAAAGCCCCACCATTAAGAGGGGACGTGGGAGGGTCCTGGGGAGAAGTTGCCCTGGGAAGTGATCGTCCACTGAGCGCTTGAAATGTCCCCAACGCCCCCCTCCAAGTCGTTAAGTGAATTCATTTGCGACTATTACCATAAAGATGCGAAACGGGGCATTTTATCAATATTGAAATCAAAAGCGAAGGAGGGAATCGAGTGGGTAAAAAAGCTCGCTGGTTAAATGCAGTTGGCAGAGTTGCGCTTGTTGGTGCTTGGCCCTCGCTTCTGGATGTTTCTACACCTCCACAGCGAGCATTCCCGGGGGAGGAGGCGGCCACTGAAAAACCGGCAGAAGTTTCCAGGTTGTGCTGGGCTCTGGCCGCAGCCAGTCCGAGGCGGAGGCTCCAGGCGCCACCACCGCGCGGGTCGGTGTGTGAGGCCGCGCTCTCGTCCCCGCTTCCCTCCCCTCAGCGCCTCGCTCTAAGCCCTAGAAGTTCCAAAGCTGCAGTCCTGGGCTGGCCCTGGAGGCAAAAAACC